>NW_027633435.1:745463-829430 GCF_053919585.1 Euprymna scolopes
TGTTTTGAGGTTTCTTTTTTATCAACCACTAAATCAATATTTATTAAGGATAAAAGCTACCCGGTCATTCTCAAGAATTCCGCTTACTGCTCTGCAGATGGAATATTGATAACAAGTACGATATTGACCCTTTTTATTTCTAATTATATTGTTTCCAGATAACGTGAAAGTCTTCATATAACATGCTATATGTGGTTTCTAGTCTCATCCAGTGAATTAAAGAGCAGAAACCGGAAATAAAAGACGTCAAATAATTTTGACTATTAGCAGCTATCCTATGATATGTCTTAATGCGACTAATATCTTATCAGTTGAAAGATATAGAATATTCAAGAAAAATAACAAATATCAATTAATAGGATCAAAATTGTATTATTTATGTAGAAATTATTATGGCAGATATTACTTGATTTGGGATTTGGCGATGACTGTGTGATCGCATACAAGTAATAATCCCCTGATAATATGTCCCACCGATTGTAAGTTCATGAAAATGAGTCTTTTTATTAGAATTCTGTGTAATGCTAGTCACACAGTGTATAGAAGTTATTTGAAGTTTTAGTAATAAGAGGAATATTTAATGTAAGAGAAACCAGAGTTTGAAGCTCAGTCGAGAACCTATTATGGTCATAACTATAGGGAACTCAACGTTAAAAAAACGACTATGGAGTCTAACTCTGTCCCGAGGATAGGCATTGCAAATAGGAATTATATAGAAAGTCTACCAAGGTTTCTTCTGTAAGATAGGGATCGTAAGGAAGCAAACGAATCCGATTTTACTGGATTATAATGCCGATCCGAACTCAAGGTTGAAAAGAGTGTTCGTTTGCTGGCGTCCATCCCTACTTAGCGGTATTTGGAGTAGTGTTATTATCGATAACATCTATATTAATAAAGTACTTAGAGACTGACACTTAGGAATTGTATCTGATATCCGACAAAATTTCCATTTGATTCAAATGTCCTGTTTACTTCATTCAACACGGAACTGTTTTGGAGGAGCGCACACACACACACACGCGCGCACGCATGCGTTCGCACACACAGAGACACACACACACATATATATGTAATTTGACTCGAGAACCATTTTCTTTGCCTACAATTATTTCCATTTGCAAAAGTATCTCTTTAACCGTATCCAAAAAGCACTATTAAAAAGCTTAAAGATTGCGTATTTAACTTACATTTTTTCTTTTTCTTGTATGTTCCATAAAACAAATTTTATTTTGTTGCTTTTAAAAGTTCGGGGTGTATTTTTCAATTTTACATTATCTTCATAAGTAATGATAAAATTATTAATATCATAATTTGAAATGAATATAAAGATCTATTAATTTAATCGTATTACTACTGAAGATATTTTAGATATACACTAGAAATAGTTTGTATGAAAATGATGAAAAGAACACCATGGTTTATTGTACACTAATGAGAATAGTTATAGATTATGAATAAAAGTGTTAAAAGATGGGAAAAGGAAGGGAGTAAAATATGAAAGATAAATTAACTGACCGTATTTAATCTATATGGAAATTTTAATGTGTTTCTTCGGTTTTGATTGAGTATACACATTACGCATAGAAAGTGAACTGTTTAATACATATATGAAGCATTTTATAAGTACTTTAAAATACAATAAGTAGAATAATGTAAGAATACCCTTTTGATTTCGAGTGAAACTAAAATAAAATATGAATACATACATTAAATAAAGATGGAAGCATTTTCATATATTATTTTACTTTGATACTTGGTAAAATATCATCGTCATCATCATGCAGTCCGTCAGTCTTGACGATGACTAGTCGGGCCCTCACTGCTTTATCCCTCGGTTGGCATAGTCTTACTCCATCACCAAAGGACTTTCCACTTTGGCTCCAAACTTGCTTGCGCAGTTTAGGTGCAGTATCTGTTGCGCATCAGATAGACACCCTCTGAACCTCCAATGCTCGTGTCCAGTGGAGCGAACCCGCGAGGACTGGCAGCAGAGAAGGACGCAGCTTCTGACCGAAAGTAATCTCAGCGTGGTAACCAGTCGCCCTATCGTGTCCGCTACTACGCCTTTTCTTTTTGGATGAGGTTCCATAGCCTTTTAAGGAAAACTGCAAGGCAGCAGTAGGATCTGAAGTCAGAGTTCCCATCTCTTAGGCTTTTGCTGTGGTAAGGTGCACAGGCAGTGGTGTTTGATTTTGGGGTTGGTTCCCCTAGTCTTCGCCCAACCAAGAGCATCCACAAGACAGTGGGGTAAGGGTTGGTAGTGTGCCAGGGCATGTCCACAGATCGGTGGGCCATAACGCACTACCTATGGGGTCCCCTACTACTCCGAGATCTCCTACAAGTTTAGCCTGGGGCCGCAAGACACTCTGTTACCGTGTGTAGCCAATGTGGAAAGACTGGAGGAGTCTAGATGATGGACAGGCTATGTACTGGCAGGGAAGACTTATGCATAGCTGCTCCTTTTTCACTACGAGGTTAGCCAGCGGTGTTAGCTAGAAGCGAGAAGGCATGCAAGCATGAACTTAACACTAACTAAAACCTAACACACAAGACGCATCACATACTCCTGTCGGATTAAGAATCCAAACGACACATTGGTAAAACATAAATATACACTTATTAAGTCTTTCTCATAAGTGATTATAATTTTATGTATATCATGACATTTTAGATAGGCAGAAGCATGTTTATTATATTTGGAATATTTTAAAAATAAGTATTATATTAATTTTTAGCTCAAAGTTACATTATACATTATATTGATCTCTTGCATAAAATATTTTGTAAGCCCACACGCACACACACACACACAACTGGTGCAATACTTTTGATATATTAAATGGGTATGATACCTGAAAGTTGAAAGGTTCTATTCATAGACACTAGCCATAAGAACTGACGAATAAAATGGAGGCACGTCCTGCTAGCAACATTCAGAAACAAATTGAATATTTTAGCATTTAAGCACATCACATTTCGCGGCAACATGAGGAACGTCTTTACCTGCAAATTATAAAGTCCGAAACTTACACAACATAGCTATGCACCGCTTACACTTCATCTCCGTGACTTATACAGAATAGCTACCCATCCAAAAACTTTCATCATCATAACTTGTACAGAATAGATACCCATCGTAAACTATATCGTAATATATATATATATATATATATATATATATATATATATATATATATATATATATACTCTTTATTTGTTTTTACATAAAAATATCATAACTCCCTGTGCCGAAGAAGACCTGATAATTTCATTGCAAACTTTGCTTTCCTATAAGCTTTATCGCATTAAGAGATTTCTAGTAACTAGTAACTAGCTGACCGAAACAAGCTCATGACTGTGTAGCAACATATTATTGCTTATGTAAAAACAAATAAAGAGTATACCCTGCTCTATTGCGGTATTGAACACTCTTTAAAAACCTGGAAACACTCCATTGGTTACTTAAAAATTGGAAAACAATTAACTTCAACGTTTATATATATATATATATATATATATATATATATATATATATATATAGCCGTTTACATACACTTTTTCATGATAAAGCTAAACCCCAGAATTAGACGGAATCGAGCAATTGAATCGACAACGGACAACGCTAGACCCAAAGTGGATTCGAGGTACACCATATCACCAGTGACGTGCTCCGACATAGGCGCGAACCCAGGTCGTCGTACGAGTGAAGCGTTAGCAGTATCAGAATTTTTGTAGGAATTTTTGACACCCCTAACACGAAACTGCGAATACAATATAAAAATCTCGTAATTTCTCTGTTAAAAGTGGGTTATTTATTTTCTTTATGGATTATACTTCCAAAATAAACTATTACAGTTGTTTTAAAAGTAATAAAAATATTTTTATTTTTTTTTTAAAACAGTAATGAATTTTCCGAACTCAATATTTTTCAATTTTTAAACTCAATATTTTTAAATTTTTAAATTTTAAAAATCTATCAAAATTTTTCTATTGATTCTATTTTTACGATATTTTCAGGGTCAATGTGAAATTTTATGTTCTTTCCAATAAACCGAATATAATATTTTAGACAAACGTTTTTTTTAAATTCACGCCCCCCCATTTTCACGCCCCCCCATTTTCACGCCCCCCCCCCCATTTTGAAATGTCTATTAAAAAGTAAATAATTAATTTATGTTTAATAGGTTTATATATCACAAATTGAAGAGAAAAGGTCAATAAATAATATATTCAAATTTAAAACAAAAAAAAAAAATCAGTTTTTTAGAAATTTACCTGTAAAGTCCGAAGTTTAAAACCTTATTTTATAAGAACACATTTTTTCTTTTTGTCTTTTTTTTTTTTTTTTAATGAAACCTTGGTCCTTGCTCCTTTAATTGAAAAAAAAATTAGGGCTTGAATTACATTTTTCGAGGAGTTATAAGCTTAGAAAGATAGGGGGTCGAATAATTTACGCCTCTCATTTTGAAATGTCTATTAAAAAGTAAATAATTAATTTATGTTTAATAGGTTTATATATCACAAATTGAAGAGAAAAGGTCAATAAATAATATATTCAATTTAAAACAAAAAAAAAAAATCAGTTTTTTAGAAATTTACCTGTAAAGTCCGAAGTTTAAAACCTTTTTAAAAAAAAAAAAACACATTGTTTTGTTTTGTTTTTTTTTTAAATAAAACCTTGGTCCTTACTCCTTTAATTGAAAAAAAAAATTAGGGCTTGAATTACATTTTTCGAGGAGTTATAAGCTTGGAAAGATGGGGTGGAATTATTCACTATTTTCACGAAATTTCTGACACTGCTAGTGAAGCGTGCAATACTGACGACCTACATGTATGAGCCAGGGAGCGATCTATTGGCTATACCTCGATTTTAATTTTTATATTTTATCTAGTTATACATTCCACTATGCGACAAGTCACGTGTCCTATATAACTAAGATAGTTACTGCTAGTATGCAGGCGGTAGATATCAAATCTACAAACATTAACTGAAATTAGTCAACTCCCCAGACACGGTTTATATATATATATATATATATATATATATATATATATATATATATATATGTATGTATATATATAAATCATTATTCTTATAAATATATATATATAAATCATTATTCTTATATATATACATATATATACATATATAGATATGTATATATATACATATATATACATGTATATATATACCTATATACATATATATATATGTATATATATGTATATATGTATATATATGTATATATATGTATATATATTTTATATATATATGCAAGTATATATATATGTATATATATGTATATGTATATATATGCATATATATGTATATATATGTATATATAGGTATATATATATGTATATATATGTATATATATACGTATATATAAGAATAATGATTTATATATAAATATATATATATATATATATATATATATATATATATATATTTAAATCATTATTCTTTGAGGGGACAGAATTTAATATTGCAATCATGAAGGGAAGAAGTTTACAATTAATGATTAAAAGCAAAATGCGTTTTAAAATAAAGATAAAGGGACGAAAAGAGGGAACATTATCGGGAGGGAGCTGACCGGTTTTGCTTTTGCTTTCTCAAAGCTGTTTTGAGGAAATTAAAAGGAAAAGATCGCAAATATGTACAGTATTAACATAAATTTACGTTGCGCCCAGTTATGGGTGGAAATAGATGCGAGCGATTAAAATAAAGTTACGTTAAGATATTTTCGAAGATCCTAGTGACTAATCACGTTCGAACGTAGGAGAGATTCCCTCTGTTTACAGAGAGAAGACCTTCTAAACCGAACGTGAACAGTCTCCAATATCTTTAATGGAATGTTGAGTGAGCACGACTCAGAGTTAGAAATGAGTTCGTGCATAAGTCCGCTGCAACATTACGGGTTTTTAATGAGATAGTCAGTTATTGAAGACTTGTATATGTTGACAAGAACCTTTGTTTCTCGGTATGTCCCATTTCTAATTTTGCTAGGTACATGCTGTTGGACACTTCCATCCAATCTCAATGTTGTTCGGTCTACATAGATGGCTTTGCAACTAAATTCAAAATTGTAAATTACATTATTATTATGATATGGACGTAGAACATTTTTTTGAGAGGATGGCATTAAAGTTATCGTAGAGTACACACCATTCATATTTGAGGCAAAATATTTTTTGCACTGTTGAACTGATTTGTTTACCGAATGCCTCACTTACTGTTCCCAACCACGGTATACGTAGATATGTTGAACATTTATTCACTGTTTTAATTTAAAAAAAAAACTACGTTATTTTCCTTTGCATAACTGACCTACTAATATCAAGATGGATAGCCATTCTTGGATAGGGCATCAGTAATTGTTTTAAATTCCTAATCCACTTTTGGTTTTGAACAAATCATAAGGGCACGATGTATTAAGGTCCAAATTAAATTGATCCTATGTTTTTTTTTGGGGGGGGGGCAGAATGAATCCCATCGTGTACACAGTCCCGTAAATGTATATTTGCGGTATATTGATGTAAGGTTACTAGATGATATTTTTGTTACCAATACATCTAAGAAGCTGATGACGAGTTACACCCTCCTTTATATGTATGCGTTAACAGGGGATGCAGGGAGAAAAATTATTTGCCTCTGTTTTGTTATTGAAGAGACAAATATATCGTCCACATATCGAAAATATACTATAGGTTGCACGGGTACAAAAAATAATTGTTCTTCATGGAAACCCACGAAAATATTCACTATTATCTGCCCAGAGACTGAGCCCATGGACACACCTTCTTTTTGCCGATACATTACATCGTTGAAACTACATTCAACAGATATAATGGAAATTTAAACAGCTCCAGAAATATGCTTTCAGAAATTGGATGAGGCGATATCTGGCTACGATATGAAAAAATCTGTACAGATGTCTATATTTTTTGACACAATTAAACAGGCTGCTAATGTGATAAAATACATGAATTTATTAACAAAGTCCGTATAATAAAATGAATTTTTAAGACAGTATTTACGGTAATGTTCCAATATTGTTTGAAAAATATCTAAGATCCATTTTGCAACGTTATGCTGTGATGACCTTATCTTAAGGGGATACACGCTTTGTGCTTTAACTAAACCGCATAGACTTGGACGGATAATTCTACTAGCTATGCCTTTTAACGCACTTAACTAATTTCTATTGGAATTCGTTTTTAAATATTGATATCAACAATTACTGAGCTTTATATGCATTTGCTTAAATAGATTTAAAGATGTCTATTTCAAAACAGAAATTAAAAATATATCATGAAAGTAGAATCAGTGTAATTGTAAATCAGTCTTTTTCTGCTTATTGCACATCGATTCGCCGCAGCTGATCTAATTTTAAAGATAGTTGTAAAATATAATTTTCTCGATAAATATAATGTAAAAATCTCCTTCCCTATAATAGTCTATACATTTTTTCTGCAAATTAACAATAACCTTACAGCCTTTGTCATATAAATCAGTTTTTTTTCTAAAATAATGAACACCTATTTTACAAAATGTAAGAAGTTCTAACAAAATGATTTTTTAAACATATCTTACCCACGTTGAACGGACAAAGGGATACCTTATTCCTCAAGCATAGCATAGCTTATGCCTCAAGTTAAGTGAAATTTCCCCTATTCGTTTTATTAATATAACTTCAAAACAGTCGCTGCATTAGAATCAAATATCATCTATATTTTATTAGTGCATTCTTCACAAGCAAAAAATATATTTTCTTACGAATTCACTATTTTTATATGTTATCCGATGAGTTGCCTTATGTTTTAGAAAGCCCCAAACCTCATAACGAAATAGAGTAGAACTTATGTTGGTTTTAATATTACACTGACGGTCATCAAACTTTTATAAAGCACTAAGTATATTAGCTAACTGCTTATATGTTAGGTATCTCAGCTAATTTCTTATAAAGCACTATGTATATAAACTAAAAGCTTATATACGAGGTATATCAGATAAATTTTATAAACACTAGGTATATTAGCTAATTACTTATATACTAGATAAATCAACTAACTTTTTATAAAATACTAGGTATACTAGCTAACTGCTTATATACTAGGTATATTAGCTAACTTCTTATAAATCAGTAGGTATGTTAGCTAATAGCGTATATACTAGATACACAAGCTAACCTCTTATAAAGTACTATGTATAGTAGCAATTACGATGATATTAAAAATATTTAATTAATACACTTTTTGGTCTCTTGAGAAAGGAGGTAGACCTTTAAAATTACCCTTGTCCGGTCGTCCCTTCGTCTGTCCGCACATTTCTCCATTACTACGCCTTGGAATTTTTGGAAATTTTGCACAAATATTAAACATGATATGAATAAAATAACAGTATGGATTTCCGCGAAAACTCCGGTTGCATCCCTAAGAGTGCCTTTCCGATTACAATGGCTAAATTGACACTTTTGTGCTTATTAAAAAATATTGATGCGTTGGATTTTCATAAACCTTATTGAAAAAGTGTAACTAACTGATTTATATTCAATTTTGTTTGTCTATACTTTGCGATAACACTAGATCCCGAGGGTCAGTTTCATAGCTAAAAACACTCCTTTTGGTGACTATTTTTTCATATTTGTCCAAAATGTTAAAGCTTGAAACTGCACCCTTTATACTATTTACCAGGATTCAACGTGCCTAGGGAACTTTTGGGGCTAAATAGGGGTGGCTAAAAATTATACTTTCGTGCTTATTAAAAAAAAAGACGCTTTCGATTTTTATAAAACTTTTCTGAAAAGTTGTAACTAAATGATTTCTATATAATTTTCTTTGTCTTTAATTCATTATAAGTCGTGGATGTGTCCCAGCGGCTTTTAGGACTAATAAAAATACTCCATATTGGGGATTTAGGACTCTTTTACTATATTTGTTCAAAATCTTCTGTGTATGTCTATTGAACAATTTCGCATTGTGCTGAACTCAAATTTAAATGTGTTAAGGTCTTGGGGACTTTTGGAGCTTAATGGTGTGCAAATGATGAACTTTTTTATTGCATGGTGCAAAACTCAAATAAAGTTACGGCCTTAAACTGAACCGTTTCTTCATTTTCACTACGATTTTACGTCCACTGGGGAGTTTTGGGGCTAAATGAGGGGGTGGCGGCAAATACTGAAATTAGTCATTTTTTATGCCTCGTTTAATGTGCACTCACGCAGAACTATGCGTTCTTCACTTGTTATACTAAAAGACACAGTTTATCAAAACCAAAAGGACACCGGAAGTTACGTCTCAACAGGTCAGAATCTTGTTATTAAAAATGATAACAAAATATATATTTTTTTACATTAGACCTTCAAGCGACAATGTTGTAATTCTCTGTTAATCAGGTCTATGGTAATATTTTCTACAAACTGGAAATTCTAAGAAGGAGACTGATCCCAGAAGTTCTGTTTAATTCTTGGTATGAAGAAAAATAAATGTTATTGACAGTTGCTATAATTAGATGTGTTTTTTGTTGATATTTTAAAGAAAGAACCATAAATTAAAGTCCACTCATGTACCTACCATGAAAATAACGATCGAGCAGAGAACATCTAACAATGTCTTTTCAGTAAGTAAGCGAAAATTGTTCCGTAGATATGTAAGTTGGTTTTATTATTCTTTCGAGTTCAAAGAGGATTGTTTGAGCGGCACCTCCCAAGATGTGAACGCTGGTAGAAGATTGTGTTACGAGTGATATACTATGTGGACGGTAGAATGATCTAAACAGATTCTCAGCGACCTTAGTAACCGACTTGATGTAAATATTATATTTAAGGTATGTACCCTACCTATATCAATATCGAATGATCCCTCAAGAATAAAGCAATTCATTTTAAATGGGGCAAACTAAGGATCCGTAAACGTAGAAAAATACACCAGTCACTCTTTCCTACTTTATAGTATGCTTCAAATCGGAAGAGAGAGAGAGAGAGAGAGAGAGAGAGAGATAGGTGATCACAAAACCTTGATCCTTAATGCTTTTAAAAGTGTTGCAATAGGTAATTTTGTCAATCACATAATAGTCGTTAAATAATATATGTTAGAAGATCATTCATGAAGATCAGGAAGAGGGTTCGACATATTGTCTCGTTGAAGCATGTACGCGTTTATACTATGTGTTTATTTCTGTGCATCAATATCTACATTTATAAATCTATCAGACAGAATATATTTCGTACTGAGAGGATATTTGTCTTATGTTCCATAGCTTACAAGTATGTGCAGTAGCCTTTATGCAAAAACAAAAACATCCGAAGTGTTTGATATGCCGGGAGTATTTGTTGTAGAAAGGATTCACAGATCCTACTGCTTTTCAATCAGCTGTTGATCTTACAGGACGAAATCCATATGCCTTGCTACTGAGTAAGCTGTTTTTCCTGAGACGACGGGAATTTCTTCATACAGGACTAATTCGGGCAACTAACAGATGACGCACAAAATACGGCTTGGTCAGACGGATGAAGTTTTCCAAGATTTTCTTAAGCATTTTTCATTTGAAAAACGATCCATAAAATGGTAATTTGTACCGATTTCAACTTTTCAATCAGTATAATTTGAATACTGTGTTGCCTAGTTTGTTCGCTGGACTAAACGTACTTTCTAAGTTTGACAAAATACCTGATAGATCTGTAGACCTCGATCACTATTTACAGTCATGGGAGAAAATCAGTCGATAGGCGACCCTGATAGCGAAAGGTTAAATTAATATGATGCTGGAGCAATCACCTCTCGTCAATTGATGATGTTTAGGTGTGATATGACTTATCTGTTCAAAAACGGATTTGTAATTCACCCAAACGCCTCCGAACCAATTTTCTAGACTTATAAAATTGGGCATATGATTCCCATACGTTTTTGATAACATTTCCATAATATCAACAATTGTAAGCATAGTAATTATCTGTATTTTTTTTTTTTAATTCCAAGGCGTAGTAATGGAGAAATGTGCGGACAGACGAAGGGACGACCGGACAAGGATAAATTTAAAGGTCTACTTCCTTTCCTGGGGTGTTTTCATTGATTGAGATTGTCGGACTGACTTCCTCATCTTGGTTGTTATTGTCACAACGTTTCGGCCGTTTTGTCCTCCGGCCTTCGTCTGGGGAACCATTTGTTAGGAGTCTCGAACCCAAACCTTTATTATTATTACGGGGGTACCGTGTTCGGACTCCAGCTAGGCTTTGGGACATAGTTGCTGATTCTCTGTTTTTAATGTTACTTTTTCACTGCCTTCGTTCAGGATTGAACTCAGCACCTTTTGGGTAACTGTAAACTTTGATACAATGTCTAGGACCACTCGGCCATATGTCACTAGGACAATTCTTAGTTGGTTTTTGTTAATCTTAAACCTATGTTGTTATTCAAGGTTTTCTCTCTCTATCAGAGGTGTCCAAATTGCATTCAGATCTATGCTTGGTTTGCTCAGTAGGTTGTTATGTCCGAGCATGTGAGCTGTTTCTTTAAGTTTTCTCACTTTCCAGTGGGTCTCTCTGTTTATTATTTTTACTTCATCCCATAGAAGAACACCGAAAAGCGGTAACTAAAGGGGAGACGGAAAAATCGGGTATAGCCAACCATGTTTGGATGGAGAGGGGGGACCATCGCCCCCTATGGGATGAAGTAAAAATAATAAACAGAGAGACCCACTGGAAAGTGAGAAAACTTTAAGAAACAGCTCACATGCTCGGACATAACAACCTACTGAGCAAACCAAGCATAGATCTGAATGCAATTTGGACATCTCTGATAGAATGCAATTTGGACACCTCTGATAGAGAGAGAAAACCTTGAATAACAACATAGGTTTAAGATTAACAAAAACCAACTAAGAATTGTCCTAGTGACATATGGCCGAATGGTCCTAGACGTTGTATCAAAGTTTACAGTTACCCAAAAGGTGCTAAGTTCAATCCTGAACGAAGGCAGTGAAAAAGTAACATTAAAAACAGAGAATCAGCAACTATGTCCCAAAGCTGGAGTCACATGTGACAATGTGACCATCGATACAGTTCACAATGGAGAAAGGCCGGAGGGCAAAACGGCCGAAACGTTGTGACAATAACAACCAAGATGAGGAAGTCAGTCCGACAATCTCAATCAAATTGTAAGCATATATAAATATAACCTCCATTGCAAAACGTACATTTCGTTGAAACATTAAATAAAATACTACTGTGGCTACTGTAAGCAATGGCAATAACACTTTTTATGTGTCATAAATTTTTGAATTTTTTATTCTATTTTAATATATACAAAAAAACCTTTATCCTGAACTCTTCTGGACAACTTTGAATATGTATTTAAATCCAAAAGTTCTTGAACCTCTTCAGCTTCAAGGTTTGCTAAATCTTGAAATCATAGTGGATAAGTTGTGTTGATGAGTTCCTCATATTTTCTCTAAAAGTATCTCATCAGACTTTGTAGACGTTTTGAACATTCTATTACATATTCGGAAATTGAGTTGATGCTTTTTAACGTTTTAAACAACAATAGCGCCTGCTTTTCAAGTTGTCTATTTCAGTATTTCTACTTATGTATAAAATCTTCAATCTATTGTGAGCAAGTGACAAGGTCAGATTTCCTCCTTTGGAGTTGAAAATTTATTTCATTTACAAAGTTCAAAATGTCACTGAGATAAACTATTTTTTGATTTAATTGCATTTTAATTCAGATTATATAAATTTTTTTCGAAGTTTTTGTCTGTTGTTTGGAGTAAAATAAGCAGATTCAGATTTGCATTTTAAGAAGTCCAGTACAGCTTGCCACATAGTAACAAATCTTCCAAAACTGTTACCATTTGGAGAGTCATCTAACGTCTGTATTATAGATGCCTCCACGGCGATGTGTAAAACGTCAGTAGTACACATTTTATAGTGACGTCATCATTTCGTGTGTTTGTGTTAATTTCTACGGATAAGCGTTCGCGTTATAATTATTAATGGAGTAACGATTTTTTTTTTTTTTTTTTGCTATGGATAAAAAATAATATAAAGCTTATCTTATGTAAAACAAATACATTTTCATTAACAAACTACACAGATTAGAGTTAATAAAATAACATTAAGTTTAATGTCTTCTGTTGACACATGAATTTAAAAATAATGTTCTACAAAATGCTCCATACATTTTTTGAAAAAAAGCGCCAAACATAAGGACCACCCTCTATCAATTTAAATAATAAAATCAAAACGACTTTTGTAAGGTTAATTTTCGATTTACAATTTTTATTATCTCAATATTCTTATGTTCTTTTATATGAATATATATTTTTCTTATTGGAAATCTGTTATTAAAAATACATTTTAACTTCATATCACGTAATATTTGAATTTAATATTATTTAAAGATTTTTAAAAATAATTATTCGAATAATTATATTACCGAGAAAATAAATATCTATTTGGTTGGTTATTTCTTTTTTGAACATAATATTAAATTTATGTCCAATTTTATTTACAAATATGAGATAAGTGAAATAAATTACAGGATTATATATATATATATATATATATATATATATATATATATATATATATATATATATATATATATATAAATTACTATTTTTTAATTATTTGATATTGTCAGCTTAAAAAATGTTTAAACTTTTATCAATCCACGTTTATTTTGCTTAGTTTTCGGACCATGAAATGCAGGTGCGGTAGAACACCTAAAAATATATTTCCGCTAATATATTTATCGAAACCTTCATTTAATATCTAAATATATTTAATAATGATTGAATATCGAAAATTTCAGGAAAATATGATGATTATTTGATTTTTACTAGATTTTTTAAACATGGGTGTTTGAACGGCTTTAAAAACATCACTACATAGAAACGTTGTTTTAAAGCGTCTAAACACGATTTTTGTCTCGCATTTTCATTATTTTTGTATGGTGTAAAAATGTTTAAAAAATATTAGCAGTTAATTTGAAGCTTTTTCTATTAAATGCTAAAAATGTTAGGATGATAATATTAAATTAAATTACAATTACATCGTGTTACATATAGGGGGGTTAAAACTGCGGCGCGCGTTGGAGGTAGCCACTGTATTATGTAACATTTTTAAACATTGTTC
The DNA here is from genome assembly GCF_053919585.1 of Euprymna scolopes. Classification (NCBI taxonomy): domain Eukaryota; kingdom Metazoa; phylum Mollusca; class Cephalopoda; order Sepiida; family Sepiolidae; genus Euprymna; species Euprymna scolopes. The sequence goes on from NW_027633435.1 coordinate 759,596, forward strand.
ATCCTCAGAAATTTTTGCAAATTAGCTGACATTCAAGGCATTTGTTTTCATTAAATTTATTTCTGATATAGCTGCATCAACTGCTTTCTCCACATTGCCACCCAGGGATTTTTCTGCCAGGTGTTGTATGTGGATAACGCAATGTACATGTATTATTTGAGGAGCAACAGTTTTCATCAGTATTACAAAGCTTTTAATCCTGTCTGTCATGGATGCAGCATCATCTATGCCGCTTTGAGTCAACTTAGTAAATAGAATATTGTTCTTATTCGAATAATTGTTTACATCTGAAAATAACTCTCCTCCCCTTGTTCTCGTTAGAAAACTTTAAAAAATAGTGTGTTTTATCCGATGTCATTCTGATATACAAATCTGACATATGAAAGCAGCTGTGCTTCATCATGAATTGTTGTTTCATCAATTTGTATAAAAAAATCTTGGAAGAATTTCTATATATTCAGTCATTACACCTTGCCTTCTCGTTACTGTTGTTCTTGACAGATGTTTTTTTCTCAAGCAGCGTGGACCCTCTTTGCTAATAAGGTAGTCCACAAGCTAGCATAGCAGCTTTACTTAGTTTTTCTCCGTATCCTCATGGTGCACCTGTAACCCAAACGCCTGGTAAATGTGGAGACAGTCCTTCATATCAGACAATTGCTATTTATTAAGGCACTGCCAAAGTGCCCCCTTTTGGGGGGAGAGCTGATTTTTTCACCCACATTAAGAAACGACCTTGTGTCTAATTTTCTTTCGGTGGGAAGCAAATAAATACCTACTTTAGCAATAATATCTGATACAATATAACTAGGCTTTAATGTTTTAACCTGAGAAGCATTCACTTTCGTGAAGTTGTCAATTAATTTTTACAGGTTGAGATATCAATTTTTACTCCTATTTTTTTTTTACCAATAGATGCTTTGTCTTCCGATTAATCTCTTGCCTTCTTCATAGAATTATCACTCATAACAAACTTACGTCTAGTAAAATCGTTTATTGCCATCAATTTCTTTGGTATATCCTAAGAAAAAGAAGTCATCACTGTATTGTTTCACTGTTACTTTTTTGCAGGAGATCCTTTTCCTGCTGCTATTTTCTAAAATCAAAATTGCACAAGTAAATTATAAAGTTCAAAAGAATATAAAACATTATTAAATAATAAAATTCTTCCAAATATAATATATATATATACACACATATATATATAACCCCCTCTCACTCTCATATATATATATATATATATATATGTGTGTGTGTGTGTGTGTGTGTGTGTGTGTGTGTGTGTGTGTGTGTGTGTGTGTGTGTGTGTGTGTGTGTGTATGAGATAATACATATAAATTTGACTTAAAGTGTTTTAAAGTAAAGATATATATTTATTTTAAATCAAATAAATCTGTGAACAACTAAAATTCTTTTGGGGAGCACCGGTGTTCCACATGGACCAGGTTGAACATCACAAGAAGGGCATTGATGAGGAAAATGTGTAAAAAAAAAAGATCAAGAAGTATTGACAAAATGTCCGTCAGCATCGGGTACGCGAGTATGTGTTTCATCTGTGTTATGTGATAAACAAAAGAAAAATTGTGACAAAACTTAACTGACCATGCGTCTTGATTGCTATTAGACATTTCGGACATTAAAATCTCCACAGACGTGAATTTTGGTTAAAGATTGAGGTGAGCAAACAGAATATGGTCATTTTACTTAGAGACACTGTTAAAATAGAAACTCCGTCATTTTGTATTTCAGAAAGGGAAAATAGGAATATTCCTTAGAGATACCTATGTGACCCGATGGGGACCAGGCGATGCTGAGTGGCCTTGCTAGTCGACATAAATTCAGAGGAATTCGCACGGCTGAATTCTAATGATGATGATGATGATGGTTTGATGTTGTTTAAACAGAAATGTCTATGGGATTTTGTCAGAAAGAAAAAAAAACAAATGATGATTATTTTATCTCATTTGCTGTTATATATCTGTTAACAACGGAAAGATTGTTTTTAAAATCTCTGTTGAGCGAGATGAAGCATGGGGGTCAAGAGTATATTGTTGGAAGTGATATTAAGGCATTTAAACTGTTGAATAGAAAATCAGTTGGCCTGAGAGTTTTCATGAAATGTGAATAATATATTGTTGGAAGTGATGTTAAGGTATATAAACTGTTGTAAAGGTGGTAAATTGGTTGGATGTGGCATTAAAACATTTAGCCTGTCAAAGAAAAACATCATTTAGCCTGGGAATTTACATTAAAATAATGAAATCAATCGCATGGTAAATAGTTTTGAAGCATTTAAACTGTCAAGTAGAATGTCTTAAAGAAACTAACGGTGCTGATAGTATTCTGTTTTGAAAAAATTAAATATGCAGTCGTTGAGAAGGCTTTGAAATTGTGAAAGTGTGGAATATCATTGGGAAATGTGCCTCTATGCCAAGAGGTGTGCATGAGCTGAGGAAGTGAGTTCTTTCTCTTCGTGTAAAGAATCGAGTGAAAAAAGATAATAATAAATAAATAAAATAAAATACAAAAATAGGTTGAAAAATTGGATGTGTGTAAAAATAACCCCCCAGCAAACAATTTTAGAGTAGAATCAAATAGGCAGAAAGGCCTAAAACCAATGGAGATCTCAGGGGACACATTGTTTTGGGACAGCAATTGGCGATTGGAGATGGGCTGAGCCTTCCAAGTTACCGAACAAAATTATGATTGAAATAGGACTGAAAATGAAAATTTAAAGAAAAAAAAAAGATTGTTTTGCATGCATATAGACCGTCGTATAGAAGGACCGAAACTAAAAAAAATGAAAAATGAAAAAAAAAAAAAAAAGGGTGAAAAATAAAAAAAATAAAACGTTTGCATGCACATGATCTGATGGGTTGTAGTTAAAGGGAAGAAAAAATGTTTTACATGCACATAGATTAAGTCGTGGAGATGGACTGGAAGTAAATAAGAAAAAAGAAAAAAATGAAAGAAACCCCATGTTGTGCATGTACATGGTTTGATGAGTTACAGTTATACAGAAGGACTGAAAATAAAGATGAGAAACTGTTTTGCATGTACGTAGTTGCAGTCACCTTAAAAAGACTAGTAAAGTGAAAAGAGAAAGAGGAATTAACTTCTTCTGAAATAAATAATGCATGTGTAGATGAATATAGAATCCCTGACTCAGAAACTGTTGAAGTTGCAATTGAACTTTTTACTTGAGGTTTATACTGGGTATTTTGTTTCTTTGTTTTTCTGACAAGGCTGAGTGGAAATGCTGCAATGACTGCATTTCCCCCATAAGGATGGAAGGGATATGACACTAATTGGTGTCATGCATGCATGCAGTGAGGTGCATATTGCGGTGAGAGGGGATGTTTGGCCGGACGGGATGAGATAAAGGAGTGCAGAGAGATGCAAAAACCTTAGCTAAGAAAATAGGACCAGCCGCCGTTGTGTCATTGTAAGCTTGTTAGACATAAAGCAGATGTTGTGTTGCCTCAGAAAGGGTGACAGATTTGGAATTATCTACGTGTCAAAAGAGATGGTCTTGTTTTTCAAATAGAGAAAGAGATCGTAGAAGAGGAGGGGTTGATGTCTGGTTGGGGCTCGGGTGTCATTTACAAAGTAAAGGACAAAACAGGTAGGGGGCGAAATGTGACCTGATGGGGACCAGGCGATGCCGAGTGGCCTTGCTAGTAAACATAAATTCAGAGGAATTCGCACGGCTGAATTCTAATGATGATAATGATGATGATGGTTTGATGTTGTTTAAACAGAAATGTCTATGGGAGTTTGTCAGAAAGAAAAAAAACAAATGATGATTATTTTATCTCATTTGCTGTTATATACCTGTTAACAACGGAAAAGTTGTTTTTAAAATCTCTGTTGAGCGAGACGAAGAATGGGGGTCAAGAGTAGGGATCACTGCCAGGCATTGTTCGACTTGGGGTGACTAATCACGCCTAATTGGTAATAAGTAAAAACCTCAGTGCAGGTGGGGGTTGAGGTCTGGTAGAGATAAGCTCTAAGAGAAAGAAAGAAAGGTGTTTGTAACTACTCTCTGAGGTGAGGTGGGAAAAAGAGGTTAGATTTAGAAAAAGGATTTCTAAGCAGAGAAGTCGTAGCCAGCAAGCTGAATGGCTGGGCTTGTCAGGCGCTCCCAATTTGGGGAGCCCTTCAGGGCCTGAAGTTATGATGGGAACTAGCCTATGTTAATGGGAACTGTGACTTTACTGGTCAGATCTTACATCGTTATAAATAGTGCCGTGAGCCAAGATATCACATCTCTATGAGATGTCCACGGGCGAATTACCACGAACGCATATATAAATGGCGCCATTAAGACAGAATAAAACCGCCCCTCCATGAAAACACATGGGTAAGGACGATCAACAGGCAAACTTGTAACGAGACAAGGGACGATCAAAGGACACCTGCCACATCTGTAACGTTATAAATAGTGCCGGATCGTACATCGTTATACCTATGTAACATGAAAAGGTGTTGCTAATATATAATCAGATTTTTATTTGTTCAATAATCAACAAAAAACATTTACCACCTGGTTTTAAATGAGGTTCGTAGAATATGCACAACAAAACATCCCACATAATGAGCAACATATTCTTCCAAATATATATATATATATATATATATATATATATATATATATATATATATATATATATATATATATATATATAGTAATTTATAAAATATATATGGCGATTAAGCTACACTGAATACTTCGCGTTTCATCCACTCTGGGATTCTTCAGGCTAATGCTCGAATTTTGTGGTTGTCTGTGATTTTTATATACGAACCTTCTATTGAGATTTTAGTTAGCCAATCAACTTTCTAGTATCCAGCGCGCCCTTCCTATCAGCCAATGGACATGCACTTATAGGACAAAGGCCTATTTGACCTCTGGTTGACCTGTTTCTTTGTGTTTTCTATTTAGCCTGGATATCCTGTGTCTAGACCTGTTTTAAATCTAGGTTTTTTTTATGTTAATTTATATATATATATATATATATATATATATATATATATATATATATATGTATAAATATATATACATATATATATATACACACATGCATATATATGTATGATAGTTTTTGTATATGCATGTTTATTTATTTATTTGTTTATTTTCTATTGTTTTTGTTAGTTTTTAGGTCAGTTTGTTTATTATTATTATTATTATTATTATTATTATTATTTCTGCTATTTATATATGTGTCTTCTGTGTTTGTTTTAGTTTTGTCATGGTGTCTACTTTTTTATTGTTTATTTTGTTGTTGTTTACATTATTTTTATTTAATATTTTGTTATGTTGGTTGACGTGTTAAATGCATTTTCGTCCCTTGAGTTATTGCTGAGTCTACCTACGATCGAGTTAGGAATCTGTTTTATAATTGAACCAATATCTATGACACAGCCCTAAAAATAGTTGATACAAAAAAATTGATATCAAATATAAGCAACAAAACGCCAATAACTATAATAAAATTAAAAATAGAAGAAAAAGAAATATAATCTGGTATACGGCCCCATATAATCAAATGTTAAAAACAAAACTTGGCCAGAAATTTCTAGATCTTATCGAAAAGCACCTTCCCGCAACTAACCCCTTACACAAAATTTTCAATAAAATATCCTACAGCCGCTGCGAAAATTTACAGGATGATGATTAAAGCACATAATAACAAAATATTAAATAAAAACAATGTAAACAACAAAATAAACAATAAAAAGTAGACACCATGAGGAAAACAAAACTAACACAAAAGACATATATAACTAGCAGACATAATAATAATAATAATAATAATAATAACAATAACAATAATAATAATAATAATAATAATAATAATAATAATAATAATAATAATAATAATAATAACCCAACTCAGGACAACAACAACCATACTAGGAACAAAAATAAAAATGCTAATAACGAACAAGATAAATGCAACTGCAGATACCGCCCACTTTGCCCGCTTCAAAATAAATGTCTAACCAAAAGCATAGTTAACCAGGCCACAATATTTCCGAAAGAAAATCCGAATAACAAGAAATATTACATAGCTATGACTTCCTTAGAGTTCAAAACGCGATATTCTGACCACAAAAGTATATTAAACAATAAAAAAAACACCGTAGGAAAACAACACTTGCAAATAAATACTAGGAACTCAAGGCAAGCGGTCGTTCGCTGGTAGTCGAATGGAAAATAGTAAGACAACCAAACACCTGTAGAGACCTAGACGACCCATGTAGATTATGTCTTCATGAAAAATTTGCTATCCTGTACTTTAAAGAACCCCAACATCTATTAAACTGTAGGAGAGAAATAGCGAACAACTGTGTTCATAGGATATAATTAACTCTAGGGTAGAGATACAAAATAACTGTAAAACTAACAAAAAACAATAGCAAATAAACAAGTGAATAAATAAAATAAATAAACATACATATACAAAAACTATCATACATATGTATGTATATATATATATATATATATATATATATATATATATATATATATATGTATATAACATAAAAAACCAAGCTCAAATTAAAACAGGTCTAGACACCAGATATGCAGGCTAAATAAAACACACAAAAAGAATCAGGTCAACCAGAGGTCAAATGGGCCTTTGGCCTATAAGTTCATGTCTATTAGCTGATAGGAATACTAGAAAGCTGATTGGCTCACTAAAATCTAAATAGAAGGTGCGTATATAAAAACGACATAAAACTACAAAATTCACGCATAAGCCTGAAGAATCCTAGAGTGCATGAAACGCGGAATATTCAGTGGAGCTTAATCGCCATATATATTTCATAAATTAATAACTATCTTTACCTAGGTATTGAGCACTTTTGAAGTAAATACTTAAAGTTTACGCATAAATTTATACTTTTGTATATTAATTTTATGTGAGTAAATGAAGTAGTTATATATATATATATATATATATATAGAGAGAGAGAGAGAGAGAGAGAGAGTGAGAGAGTGAGAGAGATATTAAATATATGTGCATATATACGTATGTGTGTGTATGAATGTAGTTATTCATTACTATAGTTAAACTCCTTTTTAATTCAACTGTATATTACAGAAAACATACTTTTTGGGTCACAACCTATGATTTTCTTGAAGTTTAAGGCGATTTTTCATGATTTAAACGAAGCTCAATGGTAGTTGGTATACTGGAAATTCATGGAAGTGTACGTATATTTATATATATATATATATATATATATATATATATATATAAATATATACATATATACATATATATACATATATATGCATATATATGTACACATACATACACACGCACACACGCACACACACACACATATATATGTATATATATATATATATATATATATATATATATATATATATATATATATATATATATATATATATATATATATATGCATTTGTTTTTCTGAGCTTTCGTCTTTTGTTTTGGATATTACAGCATAATGGCCTTTACACGCCGGTTCTTGTCAGATCACCGAAGTTAAGTAGCGGTGAGTCTGATTAGTACCAGATGGGTAACCATTTGGGAATTCTAGGCGCTGCACGTGCTCTCTACTCATTTCAGCATATGTTTCCAGTCGTCCTGTACAGACACTTCACTTGCCCCTGGGATTTAACAATGTCGACTCAGGAGACAGGCGGTTTGAGATTGCGCAACTTCTTCCACAAAAATTTCACGCGCAGGCATCTCTACGTGGGTATCCATAGTCTGTGAAAGACTAAAGTAGCCCTATATTAATAATTGAATTTACCATGCTGATTTCTTTTACATAAAATTTGAACCAAAACCTTTATACTAGTGCCGTGCAATATGAATGCCCCAGACCCACTTCCAGTTGTCTGATCTAGCTTAAATTTTGCATGTGCAATGATTTATATCTCTATGGGTTATGTGGCAAATTACAGTTCGGAACTAATTGTACCTTATGTTTTACAGGTGTTTGAACTGAGTCAAGTGTGAAATGGAGCCTGTTGAATGTCGAGCAGTGATCCTGGTTTTGTATTTGAAAGGACGCACACCACAGGAGACTTTTGATGAAATGAAAGAAACTTATGGTGATAATGCCCCATCGTATGACCTTGTAAAACGCTGGCATCGTGAATTCAAACATGGCCGGAAGTCTGTGGAAACAGCTCCCAGACCTGGTCGCCCCCCTTCTGCCATTTATGAGGCATTTGTCGATCAAGTTGAGGCTTCCCTTTTGTGAAGATCGGCGCATTACTATTCGCTAAATAGCCCAAGATGTCAAGATTAGTACAGGGTATGTGGAAACTATCATTCATGACAATTTCCATATGCATAAGGTTTCTGCCAGATGGATCATTAAGTTGCTCACACCATTCCAGAAGCGAGAACGCGTTGAGTGCTCGAGGATGAATGTGGAGATGTGCCAAGAAGATGAGTCAAATTTTTTCAAAAGACTGATTACACAGGATGAAATCTGGGTGCATCACTATGATCCAGAGACCAAAGCCCAGTCAATGCAGTAGAAGGCCTTGGACTCACCACCTGGCAAAGGGTACCATAATTACAGGAGCCTATTATGCTTCACTTTGGAGGAAATTAAGGGAAGCTATCAAAATCAAGAGGCGATGCAAGATCAGCAAACGTGCCCTCCTCCTGCAGGACAACGCTCCGGTCCACAACTCGCATGTCGCTAGATCAGAAGGACGCCATCCTCCCTACTCTCCTGACCTTGCGCCCTCTGACTTTTACCTCTTCCCAGCATAGAAGTTGTTTTTGTAAGAAAAGCGTTTTCCATATGATGCAGCCTTGATTTCTGAAGTCACGTCGTGGTTGGAGGACCAACCTGGGGTGTTCTACAAAAACGGTCTCCAGAGTTGCATCAAACGATGGGAGAAATGCATAACTCTGGGTGCTTTCTATGTAGAGAAAGACTAATAACTGTGCCAAGTTTGGTTGCTCTACTGCTAAGGGAAGTGGGTCAGGGGCATTACTTATTGCACGCACCTCGTATAAAATTCCATTCACTGCTGCTATATTTTCGGTCTTTTAAACTTGATAAACAATATAGTCTATGTATAACTTGTCTGGTTATGTACGCGTGTTCTATATTACATAATTACGATGTTCTGAGGGATTTATTTTGTTCGATATTTTAATGGAAATCTCTCCAGGAAATGTATGAAGCTATTTGATGAAAGGAGCTCATAGAAAAAGAACCAACGATACATGTTAGCAGATTTTGACTTAGAAAACAACAAGTCTTCCTTTTTTTTTAACATAGTTCATGCAACGTTTAAATAAATGGAATCGAGAGTAATGATGCTTCTGACTGTAATTATATTGCCGCATAATTTATTGCTAGTTATAAACTTTTTATCTGTTAACTTTATTTACAAAATAGAGTAACTTTTCTAAAATACTAGAATTTCAGCCCGGCGTTTGCCGGGTGTTTTGATGTGTATGTTGACCCCTATTATGACCTCTTAACATGTATTGTTTTAGGCTCACATCGAGTTATTAAGTTAGATCCATGTCAACGGAACCTATATCTAAAATTTCAAGTGTTTAGACCAAAAATTGGCGGAGGAGTTTGGTAGAGTTTTCAAAGGTCAAATCGTTGAACTGTGACGCCTTAACAGCCAATTTCCTGGCCGAAAACGGATTACGCAGATTTTCCCAAATCTCAGTGCCCTGTATATCAAATTTCAAGTCTGTAGACTGAAAATTGACAGAGATATGGTGTAGAAAAATGTAAACAGACAGACAGACACATACACACAGGCAATTTCACTTTTATAGATATACTAACATTTCAGCCCGGCGTTGCCCGGGTGTTTGGCGGTGTATGCTGAGCAAAAAATAAAAAGGATTAATTTTTTTAAATTTGACCCCTATTATGACGCCTTAAAATTTATTGTTTTGGGCTCAAATCAAGTTATTAATTTAGATCCATGTCCATGGAACCTATATCTAAAATTTCAAGTGTGTAGACCCAAACTTGTCGGAGGAGTTTGGTAGGGTTCTCAAAGGTTAAATCGTCGAACTTTGATCTCTTAACAGCTAAATTTCTGGCTGAAAACCGACCACATCGATTTTCCCAAATCTCAGTACCCTGTATATCAAATTTCGGGTTTGTAGACTTAAGATTGACAGAGTTATTGCGTATGGAAATGTACACAGGCAGACACTTTCACTTTTATAGATATATAGATAGATAGATAGATTGTCTATCGGTAAGTTTTTATGTACAAACAATATTATGTACAATTCTTGATACAAAAGTTAGCAAACGAAAAATTCCAAACCTTCACAAATCTACAACTCTGCGAAGCTAGCCACTTTTTTTTTATTAAAACATAATACTAACCTTGACATTCCCATTATAATTGTCAAGTTTGATTAGTATAGTATAAAATAATAAAGGGTTAAAGAAAGCTAAAACTCGATTAGAATGCATATATAATTTAAACTGTGGGAGCATGTGATGCTTCTTGATTTTTTTTAAATTTTAATCGAACATACGAGATTTTGTACAACAACATTTGTTCTCTATTTCTCCTGAATAACTTTAACTACTGAAAGTCTAATAGTGCAACACAAATCCATTAAAAAATTCAAACCAACAATAACGGAATTTTTCCAGTCTTTTACATCCTGGTTAAAACACACCTTCATTGTTATCCCTTTTACAAAAGTTTGTGTTTTCATCTCGAACATCCTTGAAATTGGCATGTAAAAATGGGCACGCGTATAAACACTTAATGGAAAGCGAAAGAGACTGTTTGGAATTTGCAACAACAACAACAACAACAACAACAACAACAACAACAACAACAACAACAAAATAGACAAAAATGTTTCTCAAAAAAGACTCACATACGGAGGTAAATGTGACATTGTAGAGGATTATAAATTAGATCAGGATGTTAAGAATAACTATTTGATTTATTAAATGCATCTCAAACTTTTTAATGAACAGGGATATTTATTGTATAGGTGACGGAAAACACGTGGAAAATATCGGATGTATTGTTATATAGCGTTCGAGCAGAGGAGTAAATTATCTGTTATTTGTCTATCTATTTATCTATCGCAATGTGAACTATGTTTTGATAAGGTTATCAAAACATTTTAGAACTAACTTAGCTGATGTTGAAGCATTTCTCTTAACAAATACCCCGGATATCTTAGCACTAAGTGAGACTAACCTACACTCCTCCATTCCCTCTAACCACTTTAACATGCCTGGATATATCCCACTCTGCCGTAAGGACTCTGACAGACATATGCACGGACTTGGAGTTTACATTCGTAATACCCTTCCCTTGACTAGAGAAACAAACCTAGAAACAGATGATCAAGCCTTTATGTGCTTTAGACTAAACGTGCAACACAGTATTAGCTACTATTAATTTCTCTACCGCTCTCCCTCGACTCAGGACTGCTCCATAATAAACAAAGTATCTGACAGCATAGACACGGCACTGTCCCTCGACACTAGCGCACAAATACATGTGTTTGGTGACTTTAATGTCCACCACAAAAACTGGCTTGGATTCTCTACTCACACAGATGCAGCGGGCAGCACAACCCATAGCCTCGCTATATCTCACTCCCTATCACAAATTGTTACGTTTCCAACCCGTTTCCCTGACCAGGAAGAACAACACGCATCACTTCTAGATCTGTTTTTGACCACAGTTCCCGATGACTGCTTAGCGAAGGCCCACAGCCCACTCGGGAACGCTGACCATGCAGTGATAATGGTTGAAATCGCCCTAAACTCTAGACCCAAAACTGAAGAGCCAGTGCTCAAAACAACGAGATATTATAATAAGGCTGACTGGGAAGCCATCAGGGAACTAATTAGAGATGCTCCATGGAAAAATATTTTCTCTCTCCCTGCTGAACAATGTGCAAACGAGACCACTGACTGGTTCAAAACTGCAATCGAAGCGCATGTTCCCATGCGGAAATTTTATAGTAAGCCCCACTCTCCCCAATGTTTTACGTCGACTTGTGCAACTGCCATTACTCAAAAGCAGCATGCATACCGTAGGTTTAACCGACATAAGTCCAGTTCAAAGAGACTGAAGTATATAGAAGCTAGAAATAACGTTAAGAAAGAAATAGCGACAGCTAAGAGAGAATTTACGGAAACCACTAAAAAGCGCATCGAAGCACAAAAACTAGGAACTCGAGACTTCTGGAAAATCTACAACAGTGTAGTAAATAATGGGCAATCAACAATTCCCCCACTAACCAACAATCACGAGGTTGTCTCCTCAGCAACCGACAAGGCTAACATGCTTGCCAGTCGGTTTGCCTCAAACTCCACACTGGACCCTTCCAACCACCCTCTACCTGACTTTCCTATGCGGACAGACGCCACACTAGACGATCTGAAAACCACCCCTGCTCAGGTGCATGCTATCATAAAAAACCTTGACACCTCAAAAGCATGTGGACCCGATCTTATCCCAGCTGTGCTATTAAAAAAGTGCTCAGCCGAAGTAGCTCCAGTTCTCTCTAAACTCTACAACAAATGTCTTAATGCAGCTTGCTTTCCGGGCTGTTGGAAAACTGCTTCTGTTGTACCAGTATTCAAGAATTCTGGCGAAAGGACAGACCCATCAAATTATCGCCCCATTAGCCTCCTCCCACTTTTTGCCAAAATATTTGAGACCATAATTAACCATGCTCTAGTCCATCATCTTACAGATGCTAAACTACTGACTGACAAACAATATGGATTTAGACAAGCCCGTTCCACAGCAGACATCCTCACCGTGATCTCTGAACGTATATACCAATCACTGGACAAAGCGGGGGAAGGCAGAGCGGTAGCTCTAGATATATCTAAGGCTTTTGACAGGGTATGGCATGAGGGTCTCCTCAGTAAAATCAGATCATACGGTATCACTGGTAGAATACTTAACATAATTAAATCCTTCTTAGATAAGAGAAAAATCCAGGTAGTCCTCGACGGTCGCACATCTAAACAATATGATATAAATGCGGGAGTGCCCCAGGGTTCCATCCTTGGACCTCTATTGTTCCTGATATTCATAAATGACCTCCCCGACAACATTGCCTCTGAGATGGGTATATATGCTGATGACACTACACTCTATGGCAGACACGACAGGAAGACGAATGAACACATTTCTAAAGAAATGGCAGAAACACTAGAGGAAGACCTCCAATCTGTAGTGGAATGGGGACAAAAGTGGTTGGTCGCGTTCAATGCTGCCAAGACTAAACTAGTTTCATTCAATAATTACAAGAAACCCTCTCTACCACCCATAGCAATGGCCAACGACTCTTTATCTGAGAGTCCATCTTTCAAACTCCTTGGCCTAACGTTCACAGGAAACATGAGTTGGAACAATTACATTGAAGGCATTGCCAGGGCCGCTGCAAGAAAGGTAGGCTCTCTCTACCGTGCTAGAAAACTACTAACACCCGAAAGTATCCTGTACCTCTATAAGGCCACCATTCGCCCATGTATCGAGTATTGCTGCCACATCTGGGCTGGTGCATCTGCTACTGGTCTCTCGCTCCTTGACAAGGTTCAAAAGAGAGTCGCAAACCTGATAGGCCCTGAACTGGCATCTAAGCTTCAGCCTCTGTCCCATCGACGAAATGTTGCATCCCTCTGCCTTTTCTACAAGTATTTTAGTGGTGAATGCTCTGATGAACTGCAATCACTTGTGCCCCCACGACGCGAGCACCCTCGACAAACCCGACAGGCTACTAGATCCCACCCCCACACTGTAGAGGTCCCTAGATGTAAAAGATCTTTTTACTCCAATAGTTTCTTCCCCAGAACCGCAAGACTCTGGAATTCCATTCCAGGTCCCTGCTTCCCCAACAGTACTGACGTGCAGAAGTTCAAGTGTAACGTGAACCGACACCTTGCTGCCCAAATCCCTACATAGTACCCCAGTAGTTGTTGCCCCTGATAGTAGCCCCCTACACCAAAGTGGCAATTTGCCTTGTTTGGGGTGAAAATGTAATAAAAAAAACAAAAAAAACATATCAGACATGTCACATTGTGAATTGGTTATGTTTGCATCGGAAGGTCTGAACAGAGCCAGAATATTCCCTTTCCATTCTTCTGCGAACGACACCTGGGAAGTGAAACAAGATCTTTATACAAAATCAATCATCGTTTGGGATCGTTTGAAACGTTTGGGTTCAACAGGTTCCAGCTCCCCCAAGAACAGGTGAAATTCTCAAGTAGACCAAAAGACATACGGCTAACAATATCTTTGTAAAGGTATAACGTAAATACATGTCTGATACACACGCACGCATCAACACTTAAACTGGCCAGAGGCCATAAAATAGACTATTACAGATATATGTAAATAAGACGACATATGGCTTAATTAGTGTAGAACCCACAGTTATTCAATAAGGCCACGTATACACAACCATTAGAAGAGCATTTTATATACACTCGTCCATGCCATATAGACCCCCCCACAACGTAACAGTATTACATACACGCTGTTACGGATCCGGGTAAAACTAGGTTTAAATCGGATTGCTGGACAATGACGTCAATCCTATATTCCGGTGGATGAATCGAGTTCATGAAACAATGAGAAAATATTTTTTTACTGGATTGTATTTGCAAAAGTGCAAAGCAATAAAAGAATAGAAATTTCGATTAAGAAGAATGTCAAAATAATCAAACAGTCAGATTCCAATCAAAGAATATTGTTGATGTGAATATAAACCAAAAACAACGTCAGAGAGACGGGCAGAGCGATCGAAAAGCCAGCAGTGAGATTTTTACGGTGGAATGCACAACCAGACCACCAACCCATAAACTAACCCGAATGTTTGCTCTTGTCACACTATTACTGTTATGTATATACAAATTCATGTTGTTTTTCCGTGTCTGTTTAGTAGATTACAAAAATCACAGCCATCGGCATGTATATACTATTGGCATACATTTTGTTAAAATATACATATATGATGATATTACATATTCTTTCATGGGGTTTTCAGTTACACTTACGTACAAACCAGCATTTTTGCTCGTCTATGGCTCTAGTTGAAAATACTATTGCTTAACGCTTAGTTTTGTCAATGGCTCTGGAGATTAAGTATTCAATCAAACATAAACCATGGTACTTAAGACATTTTCACTAAACACTCGATCAGGGCGAAATCGAAAGAAAGAAAAAGAGAGCTTTACTTGCATCACTAGTTGATAGACAATAAAAACCGTGTGTTTGAGTCACAATCGGATAGGGTTGACCGACTTATTACGCATTTTTTAGAAATTTTCATTTTTCTATGTGTCTGTCAGGCTGTGGGGAATTTGAGATGACTAATATGATATTTTACAAGATGGAATAATCATATAAAGTAGAAATATTGTTTATAATATTAATACGGGTGAGACCGCAAACTAGGAATTAACTCAAAGTAATCAACAACAACAACAACAACAACAATAAAACGATTACACTACTGAAGTTATAAGCTATTAAAACTTTTGTGCAATTTAATAAATGTCATTTCTTTAAATGTCAAAAGTCGATATCATTTTTATATGTTTCGATATAATAATAGAGCCAACATTTTCACACGCTTTAAAAAAAAAATTTTTTTGATTCTTGTAGGTGTATGGGTTATGTAATCCGTCGATCTCAATCTAGCTATCTAACAAACTGGCGAGGTAAGCAAGAGATGAGATGTGAAGCTATGTTTTAATAAAAAAATTATTGAGGTAAAAAATTGGCAAGTCTCATCGGAAGTTCTAAAAACAGCTGACCGGAATGGCGTGTGTGTTGCCATGTGATCAGGTTAGCTGGACATAGAGTCGGAGTTTGAATGTGGCTGTAAAGAATATCAGACGGGTTAACGTTTGTCTTCCCGCATTGGGAAAGAGGTGATGTCTCTCAAAATAGGCGATTAGAATTAACCACAAGCAAGCGAGATTCGAAATCGGGATCCCATGGTAAGAAGCCTTAACTCTTACCACTCGTCAACTTCGCTGACTTTTCGGATATATCGGGGTCCCGATTTCAAATCTCGCTAGATTCAGCCATTCTGATGAGTCGTAGAGGAGGAAACACGTGTCAGTGGATAATTATATTTAAAAAACAATACATATATACTGCTCCACATATGGGGGCACCAAATTGGTTAAAGGGAAAATTATTTCCAACTCCCTTTTAGGTAAGAAATGCACTTTCATAAATAATTAAACGCATTCAAAACGTATCGCAAAAATAAAAACAAATAACATCTACGTAAATCCCGATATATCCGAACAGTCAGCGAGGTGGACGAGTGGTAAGAATTTAGGCTTCTTACGATGGAGTCTCGATTTCGAATCTCGCTTGATCCAGCCACTCTGATTAGTCGGAGACGAGGAAACACGTGTCAGTGGATAATTATATATACATATATATATATATATATATATATATATATATATATATATATATATATATATCAGTTGCGTGTCAAGACCACATGGGAGGGAGACAACCGACGAAGCAGCATAACTGAAGCTGGCCTAAAGGAGACTATGTCTACAAATGTCAGGAGATTTGAGCCTATTTTATTGATTGAAAAATATAACTTCTTTTTATACCAATGTACATAACATTTTAACCTTGTTCCTATCTTTGGTTCTATGGGCGAAACTACATGAATATTTGCAGGATTTTAGAAGAATATAATATTATTCTATCGTTAAAATGTTATGATAATTGGTCGAGAACCTTTATATTTTCAAACTAACAAAATATGCCATAATTTGCTAACATTTATATATGTAGTGTCCTGCATGCCAAATTCAGTTTTTTGCTTCGGTTGTCTCCCATGTGGCCTTGACAGACTCATATCTTAGATCGGTGTAAAATCTGTATTTCCACGGGTCACGAAAGATGGTTTGCCCTACATCACGCAAAGTAATCTTATTTATGAATTTAATTGACAGTGCGCTGCTGGCTATGTGGTTTGCGCCTCTTTGACCTTGCAGACAAGCATTAACCATCATGTGCCGACAGAAATTACGCTAGGCAAGCTATATCATTTTCGCCAATTTCCTGCTTTGGAATCCGCCATTAGGCAAAATGTAATTGAAAATCTAGCTTGTGCCAATGCTTTTAAAATGGATTGTAACAGAATATTGCACTGCGCTGATTCTCAAAATCATTTAAAGATTTTGGAGTCAGTGTCAATTCTTTTATGTAAGCTGTCGTTTTGGCGACAGAAAGAATTCGTTTAAATATTAGACTTACTCAGAGATATAACTTAATTGTTCTGCAAATATTTATATAAGTGTACTAGCATATTCGTAATGCCGTCCGACTTTTGACCTGACAAATTCAATTATTTAATTGTGACATTTTGGACCGATTTCCTCCGGCTAAAACCCTAATATATATTCTTGCATGTGTTCGAATACCATATATATTAAGTTTCATGACTGTTGACTTAAAATGACAGAGGGCTTTGGTATGCAACATTTTTATGAACAAACATATATAGGCATACATAAATACATAGGAAAGTGTTTGTGTTTACTATAAACTTTTTACGCAAATATTTCCAACTATAAATCATGCAGAATATCCAAATGAATGCCATTACAAGAAAGTCAACCACTTCGCAAAAATAACCTCCTCAGTGACATGCAATATGGTTTCCGTTCTGCTAGCGCTACAGCAGATGTGCTAACAGTTATATTTCATAGTATTAGCGAATCTCTCGACGGACGTTTCCTTTCTCGGGCAGTAGTCCTTGACATACGAAAGACATTTGATAAGGTATGGCATAAAATTACTTCACAAAAGCTACAATATAGCTGGAAATGTCTTTTCAATTATTAAGTCATTTCTCTCTGATAGATTCATAGATTAGTGGTTGATGGACAGAAATCAGAAGCTCATACTATTAACGATGGAGTCCCTCAGAAGCCTATCCTGGGCTCAACTCTCTTCTTGATCTACATAACTGACTCTCAAATCACATCCTTAGATCATTTGTAGACATTTATACTGACGAGACCACGACCTATAGCAACACTTCAAAGTACTTTCTCCTCTAATCTTGATCACGTGGTGCAATGGGAAAAGATGTGTCTGATTAATTTAATGCTTCTAAAACCTAGTTTCTATCGACATGAATGGTTGTCTTCTTGGGGAGGCTTCAGGTTGTGACAAGCTTCTAGATCTTACCTTTACTCCTAATACGTACATCGTATATCTTGCCAAGGCTGCTAGAAAAATGATGGGATTGTTCTACCGCTCCAGTAGATATCTTACCGCTAATACAATTCACTATCTGTATAAAAACTAAGTACGTCCAAGGATGGAGTACTGTTGCTACCCTTGGGCAGGAGCTGCTAGAAGAAGCTTATTCTGCCTTGACAGAGTTAAAAATAGACTTCATAGCCTAGTAGGGAATGCCCTTTTCTGTTTTTGCAACCTCTTTCCCGTAGAAGAGACATCGCGAGCCTGTCTCTGTTTGTCTTTATTTTCATGGCAGCTGCCTGTTTGAGCTTCAATATATGGACCATATTGTCCTCACTTCTACGAAAAACACTCGTCTAGCTGAAACCACTATCAATGATTTCCCCCATTCTTTATCTGTCAAAATCTCTTCCTTTAGTCTGCTTTTCAATTGACTACAATATCGTTGTTTTCAAGTCCAACCTTAACAAATTCTTCATGAGCCATCCCCCTTTAATTAATCAAATTTCCACGACTAACGATTACTATATTTTCCCTTTGACTGCTGTACATTTATAAATCCTTATCCACTAGTGGCATTCGGGCCTTGATAAGCGCTGACTCCTTTGTGAAAATAAAACCATGAAAATCACACAGGCAATCATCAAAGATTTCTCTTTGAGAGCATTCTGTGGTGTTCTCTGGAGTCTGAGTGACAAGAAATCACTCCAGATGTCCAGTACTCTCTATTTATTTTGATACCTTTTGCAAATGAATGTCCTTACAATTGATTTCTTATTGGCAGCAACCAATGGTCTTTACTGGATTTTTTAATGGCAATAAGCCAACCCAAAGGGCTCAGTCCCCTTCGAACAAAGGTTTGGCTAGTGCTGTCTCTTTCGATCTTTTAACCCCTCTTGAGGCTCTTGAACTTTTTGATATAGTGCATGTATATGTTAACCTTCTGATTATTATTATTATTATTATTATTATTATTAGTAGTAGTAGTAGTAGTAGTAGTAGTAGTAGTATTTCTTGGTATAATGTACTTTTATTCGATTAAATTACTGATGAACGTTATCTCATATCCGACAGGTTCAACTTAAATATGAACTAGATATTTTGTTTACGCGGAAATGTATGAGGATATGGGACTGATTCTAACGATTGTCAGTTTTTTTCTTATTGGAGGATGAGCCGTAGCATATTAGATGAAACCAGGATATATTGGCGTACTTAAGTATTTACAGTACGCACTCAATAGGCTATGTGTCTAACAAAGGACAGTATGCATACATACATGAATGTATATGCACGTACACATTTATAGTTCTCGCGGTTGCTTATATTGTTTATATAAACATTTGACTTTTTTGTCCGACGTACATTTTACTAACAGGCTCCTTCAGTCTTTGACAGACTATAGATACCCACGTAGGGGTGCCTGCGCGTGAAAACTTTGAAGCAGGAGGTGCGCAATCCCCAACCACACCTCTCCTTAGTCGACATTGTTAAATACGAGTGGCAAGTGAAGTGTATGGGCAGGGCGACTGGAAAAAATGCCGAGATAAGCAGAGACTTTTTGCTAAAAGCATAACGGATAAAAAAATGTTTAAATTTTAACGTCAGCTTCAAAGATTGGACAGTGTAATTACACTGAAAATTTTTGATAGCGCAAACTCGTCGGAAAGATTTATATATATATATATATATATATATATACATAGAGAGAGAGAGAGTGAGAGAGAGAGAGAGAGAGATAGATGGTGCCCGCTTCGTGGATATCCGAGCGTACAGCCACGCCCTGACCTTAACCATGAACCTTGATTTTAATAAATGGTGTGAACCATCTCAAGGTCGGAAACCATAATCATGCCAGGTTTTGTCATGATCGCTCCAGAAGTGTGTACTGGAGGAATTTATATATACACATGTTATGACCTTCGCCTTTGGCCTTGATATTGAAAACACAAGACACACATACACACACGAACGCTACTATATATATATATATATATATATATATATATATATATATATATATATATATATATATATATATATATCATAGACTCTCCCGTCGACTTCGACGTAGGAAGTCTTGGCAACTTAAACATGTTTAATTCTTTGTGACATGCTTACTCAATCGAAAATGGCATCCAAGTCCTGCAAGAGATCTGGAAAGAAGCCTACAATGGAGGCAAGAATGACGGTTGCGCGAATAGTTGACTGGGATACTTGCAAATGCTTCGGTTCTTTCATGTCTTACGCTTAGTTGGTCAATGTCAATTCAGAGAACTGCCTGGTAACCCCCTGAAGAGCAGATCGCCTTTCATTTCGTTGAGAAGCAATTCGTTCAAAATCACGAAAAGGACTATTTGCACGGGTCAAATTCTTTTTTCACTTGTCCTTAAAATAAAGCAGAGTTCTGACCACATCTCTTTGTCTACAGTGAGCCCCCCGTACATAACTTGCTTTGGTATCCGGTCGTCTTCCATACTCAAGACATGACCTGTAAACGTAGCTGTGGTTGCATCAAAAAGCTTTCAATTTCGCTAATGTCGCAACGCGTGTATAGGTCCGCATTAGACATCCGATTGCTCAGAATGAAGCCACAGATGTTTCTAAAGCAGTTTTTTTTTTTTTTTTGTGAATGACATCAAGTTTCTGAATGAGATTGCGATAGACTTCTATGACTTTAGGCCCTGAACTTGTTTTGGTTTGGGGCGAGTTTGATGAATTACTTCCATTTTCTTGATGCTGATTGTCAGACCAAAAACGTTGCAAGCAACGGAAAACCTGTCTTCCTCCTGATAAGTTGCACATAGCGCAGCGTCATCTGCAAACAAAAGGTCCTTAATGACACTTTGTCGAATGAGGGTATTAGCTTTTAAACGCTTCTGGTTGAAGACACCACCACTTGTTCTGAATTTGAATTCTACGCCTGTATCTATATCAGCAAAGGCATATTTAATCATAAATGAAAAGAATAAAGCGAACAGCACAGGTACCATTACGTAATCCTGTTAGGAACCATTTGTCACATGGAAAAGTTCCGAAGAGTTTCCATTTGAAACAAGACATGCTTCATTTCATAATGAAAAGTCATGATTAGATTCAGCATGTTGTCGGGTATCCCCAGCTTTTTCAAAACCTTCCATAAAAAATATACACGGCAATTAAGCCACACAGAATATTCAGCGTTTCATTCTCGTGAGAATTCGTCAGGCTTCGCAAAATATTCTTAATTGCCATATATATTTTTCTAACTTACTACCTAGCTCTACCCGTGTATTGAGCCCGGTTGAAGTAAATACATAAAGTTTACGCATGAAATTATACTTTCGTATATTAATTTATGTGATTAAACGAAGTAGTCATATATATATATATATATATATATATATATATATATATATATATATATATATATATAGTGTATTTAGGTAGCATGTTTTCTTTCAGATAGATATTGTTAAATGGTACAGAATCTTTTTGTTTAATGATCTTTTTTGTATTTTTTCCATTTTTCATTCCCATGTCTTTGTATAGGTAAGTTCCGTAGTCGTTTTCTTCCATTTTTTTTCTTTTTGGCAAGTACTGTAAACGGATTATCTTCAGTCGGATTCGCGAAGTTTTTGATTATGGTTTTATTTTAAATCTGGATACGTTTATGTGCTTCAGTTCAAATTGCATTAACATTACTTGAAAAAGTTAAGTGGGTCGTGTGTAAACAGTACGTTTTAACGTGTCTCCATCGCTAAAATAATTGTACAATGGTTTTAAATAGTGATTTTCAAAAATGGATGAGATTTACAGTATTTTATTAACTAATCAATGTAAATTACAACATAAATATTGATATGCATATATAACTATATGTGCATACAAAAACATGTCGACCACTAAGAGTACAGTTAGAACATGGAAATGTCGTAATACGTGGAGAGATTGAAAAATAAGGTATATCTGACCATATCTGGAAGGAAAAGGGAAACAAATTATAAACAATATATATATATATATATATATATATATATATATATATATACAAGTAATAAGTAAAAGCATTAATATTTATTGATTGAGATTGTCGGACTGACTTCCTCATCTTGATTGTTATAGTCACAACGTTTCGGTCGTTTTGCCCTGCGACCTTCATCATTCGATACAAAACACCTGATGAAAGCCGGAGAGCAAAACGGCCGAAGTGTTGTGACTAAAACAACCAAGATGAGGAAGTCAGTCCGACAATCTCAATCAATGAAAACACCTCATCTCAAAAATACAGACAATTACTAATATATATATATATATATATATATACATATATATACATATATATATATATAGAGAGAGAGAGAGGGAGAGAGAGAGACAGACAGACAGACAGATAGATAGTTAGATAGATAGATATACATTAATATATAGTAATAATTAATAATAAACAGTGATCTTAACAACTAAAAATAAAATAGGTTTAAGGCTCCTAAAATCCGTACCAGAATTGTCCCAAAGGACCTCTGGCGCAGTATTTAGAGTACCTGGAAAAATTAATTGAAAAAAGTGATATCCCCCTGAAAGTTGAAGGTTCATTATATATATATATATATATATATATATATATATATATATATATATATAGAGAGAGAGAGAGAGAGAGAGAGAGAAAGAGAGAAATATATTTTCTTATAATATAGCAATGTAATTACAGAGCAAGATAGAGAATAAATGGCAAACAGTTATGTTCTAAAATTCGTGATGTCCACAATCTTATTAGAATTGTATAGTTAGAATTGTAGAATTAGAAATGTATAAGTCAACTGAATTAAAGGAATAAATTATAAGATGGTCAACATCATGAATTTTGGAATATAACTTTTTGTTATTTATTCTCTCTCTTTCTCTTTCTCTCTCTCTTTCTCTCTCACTATCTCTCTCTCTCTCTCTCTCTCTCTCTCTCTCTATATATATATATATATATATATATATATATATATATATATATATATATATATTGTGTCAATAATGTGGGCGGCCGAAAAATACAAATGCGAATTATTTAGGGCCTCTATCCAGTCATGGCTTACGGAACCAGAGCATGCTTCCCACGTTCGGTAAATAAAGTGTTCCGCTCGAAATTCCGCTCAGATTCCCGAGTCCAGAGGTTCATCGACCGAAACGTAAAGAACGCTAGTCCGATTAATCCAAATAATACGAATAACTAATCCTCATCTCAAAAACTGAGAAACGTTACATTTGTTTCGTCGACTGATTTTGTTGTCCGGGAAGTGTTGTTTTTAATTATAGGATTAGCAGTATCTTATATCTTATAGCAGATGATAAAGTTGATCTTAGTATTATTGTCTGGGGATATATATAGGTGTATTATAGTCCTTAATACTTTTCGATCTCATTTAAAGTTGTAGTGTAGCTAGTTGAGATCGAATATATTGATGGGGTGGGGATTGTTGACGTGGATATTATTAGTTTGGTTAGTTTTATTTGTTTATCGACTAAGAATTTGTGGAATGTGTTATTAATTAAGATCTCTGTGATATTTTGTTTTTCGCTGTAGAATTTTTTTTATTTGAAAAGATCAATTTGGCTCCATTAATTAGATTCTTTGTAATTTCGGCTTTGTATCGGTATGAACATTCACTTTTGAAGTTTAAGATACAGGGGTTAGTTGAAATCATCTTTTCTTACGGAGAAGTGATGAATTCATATTTGCTGGAATCTAAGAGTGTTACATAATAAGGGCTGTCCCCTTTTTAGGTAAGTATAAAAATAGGGAATTAGTTAAATGTAAAAATGAAATAGAATAGACGAAATTCGAACCTCGTAATTTAGGTTTAGAAATAGATTACGAGAGAGAATTAGAAAATGGAATTTAAAAACAAACCATTGCTTAGCTTAGAGATAAAATAGTTTTAAGAAAAGAAATGTGCATTTGTCAATTCTGTTATGAAATTGAATTGAGGAATGCAACTATAGGATAATTTAATAAATACGTTTTTAACATATTGGAAATATAGATTACTGGAAATATGGGTTAAAATTCCTTTTGTAAACAAAGGAAAATGTTTCGGACACGCATTTCTAGAAGACGTGAAAGAAGACACATGTTTTAACATGCGTATGACGTCATGGAAAATGGAAAGTTCCTGATATAGTTAGAAACTTTAGAGTTAAGCAGAGAGAGTCTGGGACGACAGACGACAGTCTGGAGTCCAGAGATGGACAGTCGAACGTGTGGAAGCGAGACGGGCACCCTTGAAACATAGAATGTAAAACTTTGAATTCCGGTCGAAGAAGAAATAAACGTATAATTTCAACAGTTTCAACAGTTTTCACAAATTATTTTCTAACACGTAGAGATAGCATTGCAACTCGACACATAGCACAACTACGTCAAAAGTTTAGTCAACGTCGTTGTCCAAAGAGATATACTATAATTATTTTATTTTAAACAATTCTATTAACTGTTACACTGCTGAACAAATCATAAAACGAATTCAATTTTCCATAATAAACGAGAGTAAAATTGGATTTAGATTAGTTGTCCTTATGTTAAAATGAAGTTAAAAAAATTATATTAAATGCTTCCAGTTCATAGGCATATGCTATAATCTGTTCCTGATGCATGTCGTAATTTTATAGATTTTAAACGAATTTTATCGCTTTGTTCCAACTTCTGCATTTCGTACGATACAATCGCTGATTTTCTGACAAATTAAAGCTAAGTAATTGACACGTCTATCCCATATTCGATCGACAAATTTTTAACATTGTGTTGCCATTTGAGAAAATACAGGTAGATACAGGGTAGAAGGATGAAATTGTCGGCCTGATTCCATTTCCGTTAGATTAAAACCAGTTTTCTTATTTTGTTGAAGAATATTAACTAGTTGACCAGTTGTTTACAACTCTCAAAAGCATTAGAGCCTTTCATAATGTCTGAAAGTGACATAATGTTCAACAAGCGAGATCGGATATGCACCTCTCTATAACCCACTCTCTCTACTGATCCAAGTTATAGCAACAGGACTATTACCAACACTCACAAAATACAGATATAAGTGTGGTTCAACGCTTGAGGGCACAGCTCAACGAAGTTTCTCATCCACGGTTATGGTCTTTGGTGTGGTTTAAGGTGAGGACCACGTCATGCCAGCTCACATCTTCGAAGTCGGCTTGAAAATCAACATCAAAGTGTACCTGGACGTGCTGAAGAGTGTGGTGATCGCTAGAAGACTCTAGGTGGGTCAGCAAGACTCGGCGCCAACCTACAAGTCCAAAGAGACCCATGCTTGGCTTTAGAAAGGGTGCAACGACTTTGGTCTATTTTCTCACTGGCCCCCCTCTTACCTCGACCTGAGCCTGCTGAACTAATTCGTTTGATCATATGCCAAGAACATCACCAACATGACCTCCCACAATACTAAATACAGCATGATCACAGACATCCACTGAGTATTCGCCGAGTATTCACCGAACTCTCGCTGGCGCTTGTGGAAAAGGTTTGCTCCCAGTTCCCAGGCGGTGTTTGAGGTTGAATGCGGCAACATTTGAAATATGTCAACTCTACTACATGATAAAGTTACTTGAATTGATTTTTTCAATATTTTTTAAATAAATTCAGAGAATACAAATATTAATTTCAATGATACTTTTTAAATAATTGGTCTCACTGCATACATTTTTCGTTTTTTTTTTTTACATTAACTAAAACTCACCGTCCACATTCGAAATGTAAACTTTTGTAGGTTTCCGTTATGGTAACAACGAACATTACAATTAAATTTGGAAGTGATAAGTAGTTTACCAGTAATAAAACAATTGCCATCTTACCTAAAAGCTAATGTAACCCCTAGCAGCCATTTTTTACAACCGAGATATTAAGAATATGCATGCGTAACGGTTTTCCAAAAAAAACAAAACAAAAAAATGCCCCAACTTTTCCATTTTAAGAATAGCTTCTGTAATAAATACCCCATTTTTCCTCATTAGGGTGAAAAATTATTCGTTTTGTCCTCTGGTTCAGAAAAAAATATTTGGTGGCATTACTAACTACTCAGCTGTGAAAACAAAATTGATGCCAAGGATTATATAAGCATATAAGTTGAATATATGTTTTCATATCTGGTAAACGACTTATCAGTCCCAAATTAAATTATAATATTTGTTGTCAGCATACCTGAAAACCTATAAAAGTCGACATTTAAAATCCAAAAACCGCTACGAGCAAGCAATGAAAGGTTGACACGAAAGCAATCATTCAAACATAAACAGAAATTCTCTTGCTTGTTATTTTTAAACGAAATTCAATAAAATTTTGAATTTGCTCAAAAACAATAAATTTTATAAAGTTTCTGTTCATCCACCTTGCGCCAGTAGAAGTGCCAAGCGGCGGTTGCGAATACATTACTATGGTGTAAATATAATTCATCTACGGCAATACATCAAAGGCTGTAAATGACAAAGTTCTCTCTGATTCTCTCTCCTCTGATGTCGAACGCGTGGTTCAGTGGGGGAAGACGTGGCTGATTACCTTTAATGCATCTAAAACCAAACTCCTATCCTTACATCATCAACGCTCTGATCCCCATCTGGCATCAATTGAAATGGATGACTCTCGTCTAGGAGAAGCCCCATGTTTTGATAAGCTTCTGAGCTTGACCTTTATTCCTGATCTGAAATGGAACACGTACATCAAGTCTGTTGCCAAGGTCGCTGGAAAGATGGTGGGATCCTTCTACCGCTCCAGAAGATATCTCACTACTGATGCAATTCTCTATCTATATAAAAGCCAAGTAGGCCCAAGGATGGTATACTGTTGCCATATCTGGGCAGGAGCTGCTAAAACAACCTATCCTGCCTTGACAAAGTACAAAATAGAGTTCGTGGCTTAGTGGGGGATGCCTTTTTCTCTCCCCTACAACCTCTCTCCTACAGAAGAGATGTTGCGAGCCTTTGTATTATCGTTATTTCCATGGCAGGTGCTCGTCTGAGACCAATCTCATGCCCCCTCCCTCGCCAATTTTGTACGAAATACACCCGTCTAGCTGAAACCACTGTCAGAAAATTTCCCCACTCTTTATCTGTGCCTAAATCTAAACGTAGATTCCATGAACAAAGCTTCTTTCTTAGAACTGCACGCCTGTGGAACTCTGTTCCATCTGCCTTCTTCCCACCTGACTACAACCTGGATGTCTTCATGTCCAACGTAAATAAATTCCTGATGAACCGCCCCCTTAAGTAGACACTTTTATTAAATACCCACACTAACGTACTGTACATGCAATACCCCTTATTCCTGAGTGGCTTCCGGGCCTTGATAAGTGGTGACCACCTTTAAAAAAAATGACATTTGATGAAGCTTTTACGAGCACCGATCTACGGTCCAGTTGTTAGAACTGCCGACTATTTACGCGATGGCTGTAGGGTCAATCCACGTCTAGCGAAAGGTGCTAGGGTAGCCCAATGATGAGTTGTGATAAAACGTAACAGTACCATATGTAGATGATGGTACGATTAATAGGGCTGCGACAACAGCATATTCTTTTCATCGTTTTTACTCTTGAGTATGTATCTGTTAATATCATATGTTTTTATATAGACGAATGTTGTTCTCGGTTGATTAGGTGTGTCAAACTGTGTCGGATTTATACCCGAGAGTCAATAGAATGAAAAGCATACTCTGTTGTCATAGACCTAGTAATAACTAATAAATTTAAGGAGTGCTCTATAAAAGAAGAGCAAGATATATTTCCATTAATATAAGCAAATTTTTATGGCTACGACACTGAACATGCTAATGTTTCGGATCATCACCATGTTCAGATCCATGACCATATATATATATATATATATATATATATATATATATATATATATATGTATATATATATATATATATATCTTCTTGACTTATTTTTTCTCTCCTGTTCTTCACTCATTTTTCTTAATTACGCCTTGCCTCGGCAGCTGAGTTTAACGCATATCTTACCTTCTTTTAATAATATTATTGGAATTCTTTCCCCATTTCCTTGTAACTATTTGTGAATTATTCCACGGATTT
The DNA here is from genome assembly GCF_053919585.1 of Euprymna scolopes. Lineage (NCBI taxonomy): Eukaryota > Metazoa > Mollusca > Cephalopoda > Sepiida > Sepiolidae > Euprymna > Euprymna scolopes. The sequence goes on from NW_027633435.1 coordinate 787,903, forward strand.
CTGCCTTTTGGATTATTTTTGACCATCTTCCAATCACGCAATTCCCTTGGATTTTACTTGTGCGAATGGAAAATTAAATTAACTTTCTTGGATGTGCATTTTTGGATTTTATCGTCATTGGATACACTACCTTTAACCAGACTATCAATTCACGTGAAATAACTCTTTTCTTCACCCTATTCCCTCTGTTTCGCTTTTTATCAAGTAAGATCTTTGACTTACTTGTAGTTTCATCAAATACTTTTGCAAGCAAAATCCGATCTCGCATGTTGCTAAATCCTACTCTCTGATGAGAAGGAAAGTATTTCTCCGAAACTCCACGGATTAAGAACTATTCACTTATTTAGTGTTTCCTTTTCAAATTAAATATGTTTTTTAACTCTTTTTCAAAGTGTTTTAACATGTTTTATTAGCTATTTACTCTTATAAGCTCTATCTCCTATTTGGTTTTATCGAGCTTTTACATCTGGTTGAGATAACTTTATACATATTAATTCTTTAATATTTATAATATACTTTAGCTTTACCATTTTGGATCATTTTTGGTAAATTTAATTGTAATTTTTTTATTTTATTATATATATATATATATATATATATATATTCATATGTATATATATGTATATATGTGTGTATATATATAATTGTACACATATATATATATATAAAATTGTACACACTTATATATATATAATTCTACATACACATTATATATATATATATATATATATATATATTGTAGACACTTTCTGCGCGTCTGCATTGCGTGCATTTAACAAGGGATACGCAATTGTAAATTCAAGCGGATCCTTCTCAGTTGGTCATAATCTATTACAGAGATGCGTGTGCGTGGGTGCACGCGAAAGTGTTAATACAACGTACAAATCCTGATCAGTTTCCAAAAAGTACTATTTTAAAGTTAACTACGATTGCCGACCAATGACCGGCTCTCTAATATCGATGTATCAGTAAATCTACCATTACTTCCTTCTCCGGCGACGCGAATGTTTTTATGTGTGTCCTAAATAACCATGACCCGTGCAGTCATTTTTAATATCAATGTATATGCATACCTCTACCGCCAGTTTAGAAATAACTTATTTTTTCTTTAGTGGAAAATATATTACGACATCACAATTTTCCTATTACGTGACGTATATTTCTATATGATTGAACGTCTTGTCATACTCTTTATACCTCGGCATGCCAGTACTTTTAATAAATACTTAGTAAATAAATATTTAGTATTTAATTAATACTTGTCAAATATTCGAAAATATTTTATTATAAAAATATATAACATGGTTTAATTGCTTCCATATTAATAGCAACCTTCACTCCATATAATTTTCATTTATTATTTTTAAGCATTAATTATACTTATTCATCGAATGATATGCAGGTATAAAAACTATAATCAATGTTTTTTATGCATATAATTAAGCAATATCTTTGATAGAGACAGTTATATTAACTATCCGATTGATTGGAAATTCCACAGCAGCACCCGCATATGTATTATATTGCTGGTGGACATTCTATCGATATTCAGCTTGAATAGAAAGCCTGGAATATGATTGTTGCCGTTTGGAAAAAAAAACTGTTAAGTTATTTATCCATGTAATCTTGTTAATGTTGTGTAAGAATATATATTTTTTATTACGGTTTGCGTTTTAAGTATTTCTACTATCAATATAGAAGTATGTGATATATTTCATTTGTATGGACACTTGGCGCGAACGAAATCCCCACAATATTATCATAAAATCTCATGATATGCTTGAAACGTCTTTTCAGTTATTAAATCATTTTCTCTGATAGGTTAATAAGAGTAGTAGTTGACGGGCAAAAATCGGAAGCTCATAGTATTAATGCTGGGGTCCCTAAGGGGTCCACCCTGGGTTCAACTCTCTTCCTGATGTACATTAATAAGCTTCCATATCACATCCTTTGATCATTCGTAGACATTTTTTGCTGATCACACTACCATCTATGGCAAGACATCAAGGGCCGTAAACGACCAAGTTCTCTCTGATTCTCTCTCATCCGTTCTTGAGAACGTGGTACAATGGAGAAAGAATGCATCTAAAACCAAGCTTCTATTTTTACATCATCAGCGCTATGATTCTCGTCTGGCATTAATTGAAATTAATGGCTTTCGTCTTGCGGAGGCTCCACAGTTTGACAGTTTTCCGAGTTTGATCTTTACTCCGGATCTGAAATGGAACGCGTACATCAAATCTGTTGCCATGATCGCTGGAAAAAATAGTGGCATCATTCTACCACAGATATCTCACTTCTAATGCAATTTTCTACCTGTATAAAATACAAGTCTGTCCAAGGACTTTTACCACATCTCAGCGGCAGCTGCTAGAAAGACATATCATGCATTGACAGAGTTCAAAATATGTTACGTAGCCTAATGGGGGATGCCCTATTTTCTTCCCTGCAACTTCTTTTCTCACACAAGAGACATAGCGAGCCTGTCTCTGCTTTATCATAATTCTCTTGTTACTTTAATGTATGGTTCCCCTCTCAAAACTTTCACGAAAACATTCATCTAGCTTATATCACTATAAAATGGCGCCACCAATTTTATCTGTGCTTAAATCTAAAACATTAATTCCATGAATAAAGCTTCTTTCTTTGAACTACACGCTCATGTAACTCTCTTATGTTTTCCTGGTTATCTGCTGACTACAATATAGTCGTCTTCAAGTCCAACGTAACCAAATTCTTGATGAGCCTCCCCCTCAAATAATACAATTTACCATTTTTTTAATTACACACTATCACTACAATATTATCCCATTTACTACTGTACACTCACTTATCCTCGAGTTGCCTCCGGGTCTTGATAAGTGGTTACCTATTTGTAAATATGATAGACTCCTCCGTGGATGTCGACGTATGACCTTCCATCACTCCAAGGAAGTTGTTTGGAAGGTTTTGTGTAGCACCACACACACTTTTTCGTATAATTACTAACCTTTGTCAGTGCAGATGACTGCCACAGAAAAGACTATACACTGGACCGCAGGGTTTTAAATCAAAATTATTTACCAGATTCATGTTTTAACAAAGACTGGGTGAATCTCTCCCAGTGAATTAATGCGCCCCCAGAACCAATCTGGAAATATCTACGACTTGGCACGGTATATATATAGCGCCTAGCCTTCCCAAATGATCACCAATCATGGGCTTAACTTCAGTGATCTGCCAAGAACCAGAGTGTGTTAACGTGATAGTGTGAATATATATATATATATATATATATATATATATATATATATATATATATATATATATATATGTGTGTGTGTGTGTGTGTGTGTGTGTGTGTGGGTGGGTGTAAATCCTAAGGTATCTTAGGTAGAATTACAGCAAAACTTATTTGACAAAGGAGTATCAATAGTTATTAAATGTGGTTTTTCTTCATCCATGGATTTTCAAAGGATGCCCCATCTCATCGGAGATAATGTTATTAACAAAATAGGCGCGTGAAATTATCATCTACCCATTAGCCAAAAATTGAACATTAAAATCGAAATGATGGTGTAAAAAGGATATTCTAATTATATTTTTGGAACAGAAATATTGATTTTTTTATGTTTAAGGTTTCATGTCTATAATTTTCTTCTCATAGTTCATATAAATGTTTATTGTCGCCATGGTTACCTATATTAATAATCGTGATTGTTATTGGCGTCATCGATCTTGAGATTATTATTATTGGTTTGGACGTTCCTGAGTATAATTTCTATTTCTACCGACAGGTGTTTGTCATTTTAGACTTAACAATCAAATTAGTAAATATAATTCTGCATTATATAAGATTTATAATTTTATCTCAAGAATAATGCAATATCACTTTATTCTTGCTCTCAAACACTTCCCGATCATTTTTTCAAGTGTATTTAAACGATTAGTTGACACTTTTCATTACTAAGTGCATTTATATTATTCCTTTTCAATCAACTTTTAGCATATTTAATCTTAATCTATTTTTAAAATATTTAATCTTAATCTAATTTTAACATATTTAATCTTAATCTAATTTTAACATATTTAATCTTAATCTTATTTAAGCATATTTAATCTTAATCTAATTTTAACATATTTAATCTTAATCTAGTTTTAACATATTTAATCTTAATCTAATTTTAACCTATTTAATCTTAATCTTATTTAAGCATATTTAATCTTAATCTAATTTTAACATATTTAATCTTAATCTAATTTTAAAATATTTACTCTTAATCTAATTTTAACATATTTAATCTTAATCTAATTTTAACATATTTAATCTTAATCTAATTTTAACATATTTAATCTTAATCTTATTTAAGAATATTTAATCTTAATCTAATTTTAACATATTTAATCTTAATCTAGTTTTAACATATTTAATCTTAATCTAAATTTAATATATTAAATCTTAACCTAATTTTAACATATTTAATCTTAATCTCATTTTAACATATTTAATCTGAATCTAATTTTTACATATTTAATCTTAATCCAATTTTAACATATTTTACCTACATCTAATATTAGCTTATTTAATCTTAATCTAATTTTAACATATTTAATCTTAATCTAATTTACATATATTTAATCTTAATCTAGTTTTAACATATTTAATCTTAATCTAATTTTTACATATTTAATATTAATCTAATTTAAACATATTTAATCTTAATCTAATTTTAACATATTTACTCTTAATCTAAATTTTACATATTTAATCTTAATCTAATTTTAACATATTTAATCTTAATCTAATTTTAACATATTTACTCTTAATCTAATTTAGACATATTTAATTTTAATCTAATTCTAACATATTTAATATTAATCGAATTTTAACATATTTTACCTTAATCTAATTTTAGCATATTAAATCGTTATCTAATTTTAACATATTTAATATTAATACAATTTTATCATATTTAATCTTAATCTTATTCTTAAATATTTCATCTTAATCTAATTTGTAAATATTCAATCTTAATTTAATTATAACATGTTTAATTTTAATCGTATTATAGCATATTTAATCTAAATCTAATTTTAACATATTTAATCTTAATCTTATTCGTAAATATTTAATCTAAATCTAATTTTAACATATTTAATCTTAATCTAATTTTTAAATATTTCATCTTTATCTAATTTTAACATATATAGTCTTAATCGTATTTTAGCATATTTGATCGTTATCTAATTTTAAAATATTAAATCTTAATCTTATTCGTAAATATTTAATCGTTATCTAATTTTAGCATCTTTAGTCTTAATCTAATTTAAGCATATTTAATCTTAATCTAATTTTAGCATATTTAATCGTTATCTAATTTTAACATATTTAATATTAATCCTATTTTTAAATATTTAATCTTAATCTAATTTTAACATATTTAGTCTTAATCGTATTTTAGCATATTTAATCTTCATCTAATTTTAGCATATTTAATCTTCATCTAATTTTAGCATATTTAATCTTAATCTAATTTAGCATATTTAATCGTTATCTAATTTTAGCATATTTAATCTTAATCTAATTTTAGCATATTTAATCTTAATATAATTTATCATATTTAATCTTAATATAATTTAGCATATTTAATCGTTACATAATTTAAGCATATTTAATCGTTATCTAATTTTAACAATCTTAATCTTATTTTAAAATTTTTAATTTTAATCTAATTTTTACATATTTCATTTTATTCGTAAATATTTAATCTTAATCTAATTTTATCATATTTAATCTTTATATAATTTACCATATTTAATCGTTATCTAATTTTAACCAATTTTATCTTAATCTAATTTTCAAATATTTAATCTTAATCTACTTTTAACATATTTAATCTTAATCTCATATTAAAATATTTAATCTTAATCTAATTTTAACATATTTAATCTTAATCTAATTGTAGCATATTTAATCGTTATCTAATTTTAACATATTTAATTTTATTTTTAAATATTTAATCGTAATCTAATTTTAACATATTTTATCTTAATCTTATTTTTAAATATTTAATCTTAATCTAATTTTTACATATTTAATCTTAATCTAATTTTGAAATATTTAATCTTAATCTAACTTTAACATATGTAATCTGAATCTTATTTTTAAATATTTAATCTTAATCTAATTTTAACATATTTAATCTTAATCTTATTTTTAAATATTTAATATTAATTTAATTTTAACATATTTAATCTTAATCTTTTTTTGAAATATTTAATCTTAATCTAATTTTAACATATTTAATCTTAATCCTATTTTTAAATATTTTATCTTAATCTAACTTTAACATATTTATCGTTATTGGTGCTTGATTCCATATTCACTAAAATAATTACAATTTTAAAAAAGTATTTTTTTCTCAAGTTCAAAAAGTATTTCTTTTTTGGAGAGCAACGGCCATATTTATTTTTGTTTATTTCTTTCACTTGTAAATTCATAGTATGGGTGCAAAATTTATTCAACAACAGGAATGTTAGTGTGTAAGAGAATTGCTTTTACTTGCTTGGTTGAATATAGTGTTTGTCGAAACAAGTCACACATGACGTAAAATCCTGTCAAACTTTAAAGAGCTGACACTGTTTAATGTCTATTACTAGCAGAGAGACGTGACGTTGGCCGGGATTAAATTATGATCGACGAATATTTAACACTCTCGGATTTTATTGTAATCGAAACCCGTGAAATCGTCTATTTCTAAATCAAATCGATTGACTAACTGCTCTAATTGGTGCACCATAGCATTGCATCGGGAGAAAGCTTCACATGCTTCCCTTGAATTCTTAAACTTCTTGAGCTAAAAAGAAATAGTATATTTTATATCCCTAACAACCGTCATATTTATATGTGTGTGGGGTGTATGTATACTAGCAGGGTGTCCGTCGTTGCCTGGTCATAAAATACACATGTATAATATTTTAGTTCATGCAGAGTTCTTATTTATTATTATCGATCTAATTCCAATGTATATTAATGGTTTCAAAGATGTAAAAAAGACAAATTATAATTAGGGTACCATCCGCAAATTTCGAACCCAGAATGTTTAGCGCTCCAACCTCAGTCGCTATTTATCTCGTTACTGTTTGAGCTACTGACAGATGGATACGAAAGGTAATAAATTCTGCGACTTTTAGCCATGAATATTTTCTTATGCGCATGTGTAATGGTAGCTGATGTAGAAATATTTTATTCTACTTACCGAAATATTTGGTTTCGAGTTCGACCACGTAGCAGCACGTTTTTTTTTTTCTGGCTAAAAAACAAATCGAAAATAGGCTACAAGTACAACTATCCTATATATCCAGTTTTAAAGGAGTTTGGTAGAGATTTTTCGCACATACACCGATAAGATAACACACACAGATATATATATATATATATATATATATATATATATATATATATATATATATACACACATTATGGTAGTGTATATATATCAATAAGAATTTAAGCCATGCGAATTGACTCAAATATTAAGCATATATTTTTGTAACGTTTTAAATCTTTACTATATATTGGATCCAACATAGTATAATAATAAATACGAAATCTGCATTAATCAAAACATCATATTTAATCATATTTTGCGACCGGGAAATTCCGGCCAACCTCCTAGAATATATTAGTACTGAAAGTGATATTTTAATTGAAGAAGTTTTCTCTTCTCAGTCAGTAAAGAATAAACCTCTTCAGCCTAAGATAGGTTTATTTTTTGGCCCCAGCTCATAGTGTCCCTTTTGGGTGAACTGTATTTTCTCTACATTACCGAATGTCATTGTGCCTAACTCTGCCATTTTGGGGACAAAATCACATAAACACGATTGAAATGCATTAAAAGTCTCTTATGGTCACGCTTGGATTCACATCGACAAATCTGACTAAATTTCATTTACAACGAAGTAAGGTATAACATGCTATATATATAACATTTAAAAAAACGTGTTTTGTACAGACGACTTTCTTGTTGCAGGGAAAATGAAACTAAACTGACTGAAGAGGCAACTATACTTTGTCAGCTTATGTTAAATAAACTTTGACTTCCGAGCAAGAGTAGACGCTGAAAAAGTACTCAATATGAAAACGCTTACGATATTCCTTACGACGACACTGCATCTATGCTATATGTTTGCAAGCAGCACTGGTGCGGTTATTATAAATGAAATATCCGAAAGAAATTCTCCTGAGATAAAAGAGATGGTAGATCAAGGTAAGAAACGATATTTTCTCAGTTTCTCCTAACGCCTACTTTGTTTTTACCGTGTAAAACCAAGAGAGGTTATACTATTTAATTAGGTTGGACTGCCTTTCTCTCGTTTGTCATTTTTTACGATATTTCAGTCGTTAAAAACTCCGGTCTGTTCAAACTTTTTTTTTTTACATAAGGGTCACCAATTATCAGGTCATTCGAAGACAAGAGTTAATGAATGTACGGTAGTCAATGGGATAATATCTTAGTAATCGTTAGTAGTCAAAATAAAGCTTCTTTCTTTGAACTACACGCTCATGTAACTCTCTTATGTTTTCCTGGTTATCTGCTGACTACAATATAGTCGTCTTCAAGTCCAACGTAACCAAATTCTTGATGAGCCTCCCCCTCAAATAATACAATTTACCAATTTTTTAATTACACACTATCACTACAATATTATCCCATTTACTACTGTACACTCACTTATCCTCGAGTTGCCTCCGGGTCTTGATAAGTGGTTACCTATTTGTAAATATGATAGACTCCTCCGTGGATGTCGACGTATGACCTTCCATCACTCCAAGGAAGTTGTTTGGAAGGTTTTGTGTAGCACCACACACACTTTTTCGTATAATTACTAACCTTTGTCAGTGCAGATGACTGCCACAGAAAAGACTATACACTGGACCGCAGGGTTTTAAATCAAAATTATTTACCAGATTCATGTTTTAACAAAGACTGGGTGAATCTCTCCCAGTGAATTAATGCGCCCCCAGAACCAATCTGGAAATATCTATGACTTGGCACGGTATATATATAGCGCCTAGCCTTCCCAAATGATCACCAATCATGGGCTTAACTTCAGTGATCTGCCAAGAACCAGAGTGTGTTAACGTGATAGTGTGAATATATATATATATATATATATATATATATATATATATATATATATATATATATATATATACATACATACATATATATATATATCTGTGTGTGTGGGTGGGTGTAAATCCTAAGGTATCTTAGGTAGAATTACAGCAAAACTTATTTGACAAAGGAGTATCAATAGTTATTAAATGTGGTTTTTCTTCATCCATGGATTTTCAAAGGATGCCCCATCTCATCGGAGATAATGTTATTAACAAAATAGGCGCGTGAAATTATCATCTACCCATTAGCCAAAAATTGAACATTAAAATCGAAATGATGGTGTAAAAAGGATATTCTAATTATATTTTTGGAACAGAAATATTGATTTTTTTATGTTTAAGGTTTCATGTCTATAATTTTCTTCTCATAGTTCATATAAATGTTTATTGTCGCCATGGTTACCTATATTAATAATCGTGATTGTTATTGGCGTCATCGATCTTGAGATTATTATTATTGGTTTGGACGTTCCTGAGTATAATTTCTATTTCTACCGACAGGTGTTTGTCATTTTAGACTTAACAATCAAATTAGTAAATATAATTCTGCATTATATAAGATTTATAATTTTATCTCAAGAATAATGCAATATCACTTTATTCTTGCTCTCAAACACTTCCCGATCATTTTTTCAAGTGTATTTAAACGATTAGTTGACACTTTTCATTACTAAGTGCATTTATATTATTCCTTTTCAATCAACTTTTAGCATATTTAATCTTAATCTATTTTTAAAATATTTAATCTTAATCTAATTTTAACATATTTAATCTTAATCTAATTTTAACATATTTAATCTTAATCTTATTTAAGCATATTTAATCTTAATCTAATTTTAACATATTTAATCTTAATCTAGTTTTAACATATTTAATCTTAATCTAATTTTAACCTATTTAATCTTAATCTTATTTAAGCATATTTAATCTTAATCTAATTTTAACATATTTAATCTTAATCTAATTTTAAAATATTTACTCTTAATCTAATTTTAACATATTTAATCTTAATCTAATTTTAACATATTTAATCTTAATCTAATTTTAACATATTTAATCTTAATCTTATTTAAGAATATTTAATCTTAATCTAATTTTAACATATTTAATCTTAATCTAGTTTTAACATATTTAATCTTAATCTAAATTTAATATATTAAATCTTAACCTAATTTTAACATATTTAATCTTAATCTCATTTTAACATATTTAATCTGAATCTAATTTTTACATATTTAATCTTAATCCAATTTTAACATATTTTACCTACATCTAATATTAGCTTATTTAATCTTAATCTAATTTTAACATATTTAATCTTAATCTAATTTACATATATTTAATCTTAATCTAGTTTTAACATATTTAATCTTAATCTAATTTTTACATATTTAATATTAATCTAATTTAAACATATTTAATCTTAATCTAATTTTAACATATTTACTCTTAATCTAAATTTTACATATTTAATCTTAATCTAATTTTAACATATTTAATCTTAATCTAATTTTAACATATTTACTCTTAATCTAATTTAGACATATTTAATTTTAATCTAATTCTAACATATTTAATATTAATCGAATTTTAACATATTTTACCTTAATCTAATTTTAGCATATTAAATCGTTATCTAATTTTAACATATTTAATATTAATACAATTTTATCATATTTAATCTTAATCTTATTCTTAAATATTTCATCTTAATCTAATTTGTAAATATTCAATCTTAATTTAATTATAACATGTTTAATTTTAATCGTATTATAGCATATTTAATCTAAATCTAATTTTAACATATTTAATCTTAATCTTATTCGTAAATATTTAATCTAAATCTAATTTTAACATATTTAATCTTAATCTAATTTTTAAATATTTCATCTTTATCTAATTTTAACATATATAGTCTTAATCGTATTTTAGCATATTTGATCGTTATCTAATTTTAAAATATTAAATCTTAATCTTATTCGTAAATATTTAATCGTTATCTAATTTTAGCATCTTTAGTCTTAATCTAATTTAAGCATATTTAATCTTAATCTAATTTTAGCATATTTAATCGTTATCTAATTTTAACATATTTAATATTAATCCTATTTTTAAATATTTAATCTTAATCTAATTTTAACATATTTAGTCTTAATCGTATTTTAGCATATTTAATCTTCATCTAATTTTAGCATATTTAATCTTCATCTAATTTTAGCATATTTAATCTTAATCTAATTTAGCATATTTAATCGTTATCTAATTTTAGCATATTTAATCTTAATCTAATTTTAGCATATTTAATCTTAATATAATTTATCATATTTAATCTTAATATAATTTAGCATATTTAATCGTTACATAATTTAAGCATATTTAATCGTTATCTAATTTTAACAATCTTAATCTTATTTTAAAATTTTTAATTTTAATCTAATTTTTACATATTTCATTTTATTCGTAAATATTTAATCTTAATCTAATTTTATCATATTTAATCTTTATATAATTTACCATATTTAATCGTTATCTAATTTTAACCAATTTTATCTTAATCTAATTTTCAAATATTTAATCTTAATCTACTTTTAACATATTTAATCTTAATCTCATATTAAAATATTTAATCTTAATCTAATTTTAACATATTTAATCTTAATCTAATTGTAGCATATTTAATCGTTATCTAATTTTAACATATTTAATTTTATTTTTAAATATTTAATCGTAATCTAATTTTAACATATTTTATCTTAATCTTATTTTTAAATATTTAATCTTAATCTAATTTTTACATATTTAATCTTAATCTTATTTTGAAATATTTAATCTTAATCTAACTTTAACATATGTAATCTGAATCTTATTTTTAAATATTTAATCTTAATCTAATTTTAACATATTTAATCTTAATCTTATTTTTAAATATTTAATATTAATTTAATTTTAACATATTTAATCTTAATCTTTTTTTGAAATATTTAATCTTAATCTAATTTTAACATATTTAATCTTAATCCTATTTTTAAATATTTTATCTTAATCTAACTTTAACATATTTATCGTTATTGGTGCTTGATTCCATATTCACTAAAATAATTACAATTTTAAAAAAGTATTTTTTTCTCAAGTTCAAAAAGTATTTCTTTTTTGGAGAGCAACGGCCATATTTATTTTTGTTTATTTCTTTCACTTGTAAATTCATAGTATGGGTGCAAAATTTATTCAACAACAGGAATGTTAGTGTGTAAGAGAATTGCTTTTACTTGCTTGGTTGAATATAGTGTTTGTCGAAACAAGTCACACATGACGTAAAATCCTGTCAAACTTTAAAGAGCTGACACTGTTTAATGTCTATTACTAGCAGAGAGACGTGACGTTGGCCGGGATTAAATTATGATCGACGAATATTTAACACTCTCGGATTTTATTGTAATCGAAACCCGTGAAATCGTCTATTTCTAAATCAAATCGATTGACTAACTGCTCTAATTGGTGCACCATCGCATTGCATCGGGAGAAAGCTTCACATGCTTCCCTTGAATTCTTAAACTTCTTGAGCTAAAAAGAAATAGTATATTTTATATCCCTAACAACCGTCATATTTATATGTGTGTGGGGTGTATGTATACTAGCAGGGTGGCCGTCGTTGCCTGGTCATAAAATACACATGTATAATATTTTAGTTCATGCAGAGTTCTTATTTATTATTATCGATCTAATTCCAATGTATATTAATGGTTTCAAAGATGTAAAAAAGACAAATTATAATTAGGGTACCATCCGCAAATTTCGAACCCAGAATGTTTAGCGCTCCAACCTCAGTCGCTATTTATCTCGTTACTGTTTGAGCTACTGACAGATGGATACGAAAGGTAATAAATTCTGCGACTTTTAGCCATGAATATTTTCTTATGCGCATGTGTAATGGTAGCTGATGTAGAAATATTTTATTCTACTTACCGAAATATTTGGTTTCGAGTTCGACCACGTAGCAGCACGTTTTTTTTTTCTGGCTAAAAAACAAATCGAAAATAGGCTACAAGTACAACTATCCTATATATCCAGTTTTAAAGGAGTTTGGTAGAGATTTTTCGCACATACACCGATAGGATAACACACACAGATATATATATATATATATATATATATATATATATATATATATACACACATTATGGTAGTGTATATATATCAATAAGAATTTAAGCCATGCGAATTGACTCAAATATTAAGCATATATTTTTGTAACGTTTTAAATCTTTACTATATATTGGATCCAACATAGTATAATAATAAATACGAAATCTGCATTAATCAAAACATCATATTTAATCATATTTTGCGACCGGGAAATTCCGGCCAACCTCCTAGAATATATTAGTACTGAAAGTGATATTTTAATTAAAGAAGTTTTCTCTTCTCAGTCAGTAAAGAATAACTCTCTTCGGCCTAAGATAGGTTTATTTTTTGGCCCCAGCTCATAGTGTCCCTTTTGGGTGAACTGTATTTTCTCTACATTACCGAATGTCATTGTGCCTAACTCTGCCATTTTGGGGACAAAATCACATAAACACGATTGAAATGCATTAAAAGTCTCTTATGGTCACGCTTGGATTCACATCGACAAATCTGACTAAATTTCATTTACAACGAAGTAAGGTATAATATGCTATATATATAACATTTAAAAAAACGTGTTTTGTACAGACGACTTCCTTGTTGCAGGGAAAATGAAACTAAACTGACTGAAGAGGCAACTATACTTTGTCAGCTTATGTTAAATAAACTTTGACTTCCGAGCAAGAGTAGACGCTGAAAAAATACTCAATATGAAAACGCTTACGATATTCCTTACGACGACACTGCATCTATGCTATATGTTTGCAAGCAGCACTGGTGCGGTTATTATAAATGAAATATCCGAAAGAAATTCTCCTGAGATAAAAGAGATTGTAGATCAAGGTAAGAAACGATATTTTCTCAGTTTCTCCTAACGCCTACTTTGTTTTTACCGTGCAAAACCAAGAGAGGTTATACTATTTAATTAGGTTGGACTGCCTTTCTCTCGTTTGTCATTTTTTACGATATTTCAGTCGTTAAAAACTCCGGTCTGTTCAAACTTTTTTTTTTACATAAGGGTCACCAATTATCAGGTCATTCGAAGACAAGAGTTAATGAATGTACGGTAGTCAATGGGATAATATCTTAGTAATCGTTAGTAGTCAAAATTTGGTAAATTGGATTACTTAAGGAGACGGTTTATAAGAATTTGTTTACGTTGGACGTGAAGACTACTAAATTGTAGTCAGACGGAAAATAGGCAAACGGATGAGAGTTCCACACTTCTAAGAAAAAAGCTTTGTTTATGAATACTACGTTTTGGTTCAGCACAGATAAAGAGTGTGTGAAATTATTGACAGATACATAGTAATAATGTCTTCCCCTACAGCGAGGAAATTAGACATGCCATACCTGTAATATTCTCTGGTAGAGGCGCCTAAATGGATTAGCAATAAACTACCCTCCTTTCAATGCGAGGAGCAGTGGACATCTTAGAAATTTGCAATCACACGACGTTGTACAGAGAGAAATTTTTAAAAAATTATGCACAAATCAAACATGGCTATATATATATATACTAGCAGAGCGCCTTACATTGCCCGGTTGTAAAATACGCTAAAATATAATATTTTGAATACAGATTCCGTATTTATTATTATATTGAACCCAATATGTAGTAATGATTTTAAAAAGTAAAAAAAAATTGAGACGTGCGCCACCACAAGGAATCGAAACCAAAACATTTAGCTTACGATTTATTTTTTCTTTCGAAGTTAATGCCTGAGGTATAGGGACATATTTTCTGCAAGCCTAACATTTAAACATAAACCAGTAGCAATTCGTTACGAATGCATATTCGTAATACCATCGTTCAACATTCACCTGGCAAATTTCATTTTTTTTGATTTTCAGAGTTTTGCACAGATTTTCCACGGCTAATACCCAAATAAAAAGTTTCACATGATTTCAAATACCCTATATATTAGGTTTCATGTCTGTAGACCAAGAACTGATAGGAAATTTTAAACGATCTATTTAAGCATATATATATATATATATATATATATATTTAAATAAGGGAGTAGTCACCAACAATGTGTATTTTTTAACATTATTTTATTATTCCGTGTCTTGGTTTTTCATTGAGAATTACGTTTGGATCATTGTAATAATGTTTTTAAGTCATTGAAATCGTTTACGCGCGTTTCAGACGGTCTGTGATGCGTCCTCGTCAGAAATTATTTTCAAATGTGTAAAAATGGCGATTTTCGTAGTTAGTTTGAAGTTTTTCCAAGGCGTGGAGGCTTCTAGGTCTTTATTATACATTGGTATGCTGAATTTTTATTGCTTTTTTTATTTGGTTTGTCCAGGGAGATTTTGACCTCGCTGTAGTCAGTCGCTATCTTTTTCTGCTAATGTGTTTTTTTTCCTTTAGGGTGGGGTAGGGTGTGTGTATGTGTGTGTATGTGTGTGTGTGTTCGTGTGTGTTTATGTGTGTGTGTGTGCGCGCGCGTGTGTGTGTGTTTGCTTTTATTGGTTTGGGAATGTGTATATTGTTTTATAGTATTTTGGGGTTATTTGCTTCCTTAGGAAGGCGGCTGTGGTCCGAGGTCGTTACTAATGTGTATGTGTGGGGAGGGGGGGCTGGCTCTTCTGAAGTAAGGGTAGGGGTGCTTTCATTCTATTTTGATATTTATTTTTTGGATTCTTGGATTTTAGTATTGTGATTTTTCGTTTTAGTCTTATGTTTGTTTAGAAAGAGGGGTGTATTTAAAATAGGGGATTTTTTAATGTTTCTATTTATTTTTCTCCCTATGTGGGTATGGCCAGACCCAGGATCGGTTCCTAGTGTGGGAAAGATTTTGTTCCCTAGAGGGGGGGCATTGGAGGGGGTGTAGGTATGGGAGGGCGATGATAGAAGGGAAGATAGTCGTTTCAGTCATGAGGGGGTTCTCCTCCCCTGACTGAGGAGGGAGCGAGGTGTTGGAACATATATTATACTATGGTACTAGGTGTCTCCTAGTGTTGTTGGTTTCGAGGTTAAGTAAGGTTGGTATTGTTCAGTGTGTTGTATTAGAGATAGGGGTGTTATGTCTGTGTATGGTTGTATGCGCGCACGTGTGTGTGTGTTTTAATGTGTCGGTTCTGATTTATGTGTGGGTGTGTATATGTGTATGTGTATGGGTGTGCATGCGAGTGTACCTTGCATTTCATGTTTTTGTGTGATGGTATTAGGTTCTGTTCAGTTCAGGAGTGAATTTGGTGATGAAGTTTTTTTTCCTGTGTAAGATTGTCATTATTCAAAACACGTACACACATGCAGTGGAAACAGCTTCAAAATACTGCCAATCTTACAGGTTGCTTTATATATTTATATATGTATTACAGAAGATTATAACAACTTGGTTTCAAATAAAAAAAAAATGAGAAAAATATGTGATCCTATTTGTTGATCTCCTGAACCTCTGTTGTGTCTGTCTTTTCCGAGATACAGCCACGAATGTAGGCCGAGGAGAGTCCGTAAAAGCTGATGATGTGTTGTTGTTTACGGTGGTGACACCGGGTGTATGTTTGTTGTTCTTATATTTTCGAACACACACACACACACACACACACACACACACATATATATATATATATATATATATATATATATATATATATATATATATAGGTGTGTTTGTGTCTAATGGTTAAATAAAATAAGTCGTTCTCCTGAGTGTTTGTTTCATACCAACATTAGACCAACAGTGTGTTGAGCGTAATTGGCTAGGATGACCTTGCTCTTATATGTTAAAAGTTATTTTTCTGTGCTGTTCAAAGAGGTCGACGCAGGACTTACTCGATCTATAAGTAGGGTTTTGTTTATTGCTAATCACCTAAGAAGCTCTAGCGAGTGAATATCGGCAGGCTACTTATGCATTCTTGGTCAGATATTTTGCTCCTTCAAATAACAAAGAGCCTGGATCAAATTAAGAAATAGGCTCGGCAAGCACTAATATCGATATGTTAGACGTGTTACTATTTGAGTCTTACTCAAAATCTGCTAAATTGGTTTTATAAATTAGAAATTTATTTACACATATTTAAGTTTTAAAATTATATTTAAAAAAGAAAATTTAAAATCACTGTTGAAAGAGCTAAAACTATAAAAGAACATTAAATAAATTATAATTTCAATTATTATTATTATTATTATTATTATTATTATTATTATTATTATTGGCTCACATGGAGTTTTCACACAAGTAAACAAACGATCTGATCGGTAACCTGTGGTGTTCTCTGGAAGCTGGGTGTCAACAAGCCTCCCCAGCGTCCAGCTCTCTCCACCTCCTTCGATAGCATTTGCAAATGAATATTCGTCATCGCAACAGCCTCTTACCATTGATTTCTCGCTGGAAGTGGCCATTGGTTTATACTGAAATTTGAGTGGCACTAAGCCTCCCCAGGGTCCCAGTTCTCTTCGCGCTTGTCCAGCCGAGGTCTGGCCAGCGCTCTCTCCTCGGTCTTTTAATTCTTCTCTGACCATTCTCGGCTCTCTGGTATCAGTTTTCTATTGGGATGAACGGTGATGAGACAATGGGGGATGCATGATGGGGGTGTAGAACTTGTAGATATGCAGCTTCGGTGTTCTTCATTCTCTGTAACGCTTATTCGTTATATTGTCTTCTTGTATTATTCTCCGCATTCAAGGGGTTTCCTTAATATTTCAGCCGTTTTCATTATCGTTAGCCGTTGTATTTTTGCAGCAATTCCTCTGATTCCGGTTTCTTGCATTCCTTTTTCGAAGTTTTTCGGAATTGTTCTTAGTGCTCCTACTATTATCGGTATTATTTTGATTTTCTTCATCATCCAAATCCCTTTTAACTCTCTGGCTAGCTCTGTGTATTTGCTTCGTTTCTCCTTTTCTTTCATACTCACCCTGTGGTCAGCTGGGACAGCAAAGTCTACGATTTCATAGGATTTTTCTTTCTTGCTAATTATTACGACATCTGGTCTTCTTGCTTAAATGGGTTTGTCCGTCTTTATGTCCATGTCCCATAGGATTTTGTGGTTCTCGTTTTCAAGTGATGTTGCGGTTTTATGCTTGTACCATTTGTCTGTACGCTCAAAATGCAGTTGTTTGCACAATTCTCAGTCCATCGCCCTCCCTACTTGGCCATGCCTGTTTTGTATTCCTTGTAGGCCAGTTTGCTGCATTCACTTACTAAATGATTTATCGTTTCGTCTCTTTGTCCACAGAGTCTGCATTTGCTGTTTTCTTGTGTTTTATCGATCTTTGCTTTGATATGGTTGGTTCTTATCGCGTTATCTTGTGCTGCAGTTATTAGAGATTCAGTTTCTAGATTTATATACCCTTTTCGCATCCATGTCCAGGTGTTTTCATTATTCTCATCTTTTGTCTTTCTTATGAATCTTCCGTGGATTTGTTTCTTTTCCTATTGGCTCACAGGGAGCTTTCACACATGTCATCAAAAGTATCTCCTTAAAAACAACCTGTGGTGTTCTCTAGAAGCATATTTCCAGTACTCCCTACCTCTGCTGATAACATTCGCAAAAATGTTCGCTATCGCAACAGCTGCTTACCATTGATTTTTCGGTGTCAGCAGCTATTGATCTCCACTGAAATTTGAGTGGCAATAAGCCTCCCCAACGTCTCAGTTCTCTCTCCTCGATATTTCCACCTTCCTTGACCATTCTCGACTATCCGGCATCACTCTTTTGGGGGCGGTGATGGAGAAATTAGATGATGGATCAGAGCATGAGGCCATAGAGGACTTGTAGATATGCAGCTTCAATGTTCTTCGTTCCATGTAACGCTTCTTCATGTTTTGTCTCTGAAGCAGTTTCTCTGGCTCGCGCATGTGACTCATGTGTATTAATCTCCTCATTCAAGGGTCTTCCTTAATATTTCAGCTGTTTTTATTATCGTTATTTTTTTTTTTTTTTTTGCTACCATTAATCTGCTTCCAATTTCTCCCATTCTGTTTTCAAAGTTTTCTTTTCGGAATTGTTCCTAGCTCTCCTACTATTATAGGTACTATTTGATTTTCTTCATCGTCCAAATCCCTTTTAACACTCTGGCTAGCTCTATGTATTCACTCCGTTTCTCTTTTTCTTTGATATTTACCCCGTTGTAAGCTAGGACAGTAAAGTCTGCGATTTGACAAAACCTTTATTTCTTGTTAATTAGTACGACATATTGTATTCTTGCCAGTATGAGTTCATCCGTTTGTACCACTTGTCTGTGCATTCGAGATGCAGTTGTTTGCATAATTCCCAGTGTACTGCCCTCCCTACTTGATCGTGCCTGCATTATTATATTCTTTTTGGGTCAGTTTGCTGCATTCGCGTACTATATTATTTATCCTTTCGTCTATTTGTCCACAGAGTGTGCATTTGCTGTTTTCTTGTGTTTTATCGATCTTTGCTTTGGTGTAGTTGGTTCTGATCGAGTTATCTTGTGCTGCAGTTATTATGAATTCAGTTTCTCAGTTTAGTGTCCTTTTCGCATCCATGTCCATGTGTTCTCGTTATTCTCATCTTTTATCATTCTTATGAATCTTCCCTGTAGTTATTTCTCTTCCTGTTTTTTTTTTCTTTTTATCGTTTTATCCTTCGTCTTTCTGTTTTCGGTTGTATTGATCTTTTCAATGCCTCTTGCTGCCATAATTATCCTTTTAGTATTTTGCATTATGTATTTTTCTAGTTCTTTTTATTGTGTCATTCACCGCACAGTCTTCTATACAAACCAGTTCTCTCTCGCCGTAGAGTCTGTCATTATTATTATTATTATTATTATTATTATTATTATTATTATTATTATTATTATTATTATTAATAATAATAATAATAATAATAATAATAATAATAATAATAATAATAATATTGTTAGTGCGTGTTCTATACTTTCTCCAGAAGAGTACACATCTCGTCATGACCAAGTTTGTACAAATCTGCACTAGAGATTGTGCCAAAAGTTTGGAATCCAATTGATGGACAAATGGTACAAACGTGACCCTGAAGGTGTAGTGCAAAATGAGGACGTAGGTATTCTCGGGAATTTCATATGAAATAAATATAACAACAACAGCAATAATAATAATAAGAAGAAGAGGAAGAAGAAGGAGAAGAAGATGAAGAATTTTTCAGCTAAGCCCAGGGTGAATATCAAAGAAAAGGAGAAACGGAGCAAATACACAGAGCTAGTCAGAGAGTTGAAAGGAATGTGAAAGATGAAGAAAATCAAAATAATACTTATAATAGTAGGAGCACTAGGAAAAATCCCGGAAAACTTTGAAAAAAGAACGGGGGAAATAGGGATCAGGGGCATGACTGGAAAAATACAACGAACAACAATAATGAAACAGCTGAAATATTAAGGAAAACCCTTGAATGTGGAAGCTAACACATAAGAACCACAAGCATAGACCAGACAAACTGCTACAGAGACAAAACATAAAGCGTTGCATGGAACCAAGAACATTGAAGCTGCATATCTATAAGTTCTCTAACCTCACCCTTATCCCCCATTACCACATCGCTGTCCCCTTCCCCCCAAACAAAATTGAGAACAAATAGCCAAGTAGTCAAGGAGGAAAGACCGATGAGTGAGCCCTGACCAGACCTTCAATGTATGTGCGAAGAGAACTGAGAACTTGGGGAGGCTTGTGGTCATTAAAATTCCAGTAAACACTAATGGCCACTGCCAAGGAGAATTCAATGACAAGCAGCTGTTGCGATAATGCAAATTTATTTGGAAATTATATCGAAAGAGGTGGATAGTACTGGAAAATCTGGGGAGACTTGTTGTCACTCAGCTTCCACGGAACACCACAGGCTGTATTCAATGCGATCTTTGATGACCTGTGTGAAAGCTCCGTGTGAGCCAATAATAATAATCTAATGAACAGCATTGGTTGTTGTCAGTGAGTAATATCTTCTGATGAGGACAAATAATAGAAATATTTTGAGAAATATGCGACCAAAAATAACGATTGAGACTATACAGCAGACGGGAAAGAGCAACCGAAATCTTAAGGAAAACTTTAAATTCGAAAAAAAAAAACATCCAAAAAAAATCGCTCCACTTAACTTAAGAATACTTAATTTGAAATGGAACGAATGAAAATGCATCGATTGAGCACACGAGCCCAAGAAAAGTGAAACTATTAGAAACTACATAATATGACGTCTTTTCCCATAAAATGCGGCAGACATCTCGGCTGGTACTACTTTTAGATGGAAAGAAAGCAATGATCAGAACATACACTTGAAGAGTGTGAGAGTCTAGGAACCTTAGTGATGCTTATTGTCAATGAAATTAGCAAGAATACCAACGGACGTTTTTAGAGAGAAATCAATCCTAGACTGTCAGGATAACGAAAAATGGTTTGCAATTTTAAATTAAAGTGGTGGAGAAAATCTGAGGAGACATGTTTTCACTCAAACTGTGAGTTCATTTTTTTTTAAATTAAACATCAAATGTAGCAGCAAATCCTGGGAGCATCAACCTAAAGAACAATTGGAAATGGCTTATATATCATACGTTACGACCATGTAATCCCTACAGCCACCTACCTTGAAAATGCTGCTGTCAAACCTTACATAATAATATGGAATAAGTCAGAGAGAGTGGCAGCCTTGGTTGAAATGAGTGCCCCTAATGATGGAGGTCTGAACAGAGCTGAAATGGAGAAACAGACCAAATATCAAGGTCTCATGTATGATATGAAAAGAAACTGGAATCTTCGAGAGATATCAATCATAGCAGTTATTACAGGTGGCACAGGGTTTATGAAGAAGAACCTGAAGTCCTACCTAACTAATATTCCTGGTGAACCAAATGCAAAAGAGATCCAGACAATTACGCTTAAGGGAACAACGAGGATACTAAAAAGAGCTCTCGGTTTGTTTCGATAAAAAGCAGGGCAATGTTGGCAGCTGGTTTGGCTGCCCCATACCTAGCGTTACAATCTTTAAAGAAAGAAAAATTTTTAAAAGTTAATACCAACTGTATCAATGCATAAGCAATGCGTAATCACTGATGATAATATATGTAAAAACTCCACCTGAGTGCAGAATACGTTTTCTATATTTTCTAGAAATTTTATTCTTGTTTCAATTTCTTATTTTTACTATAAGTCATCTTGATAATCATTTCGGATCTTTTACAAGTATATTAAAAAGTAATTATAGTTGCATCGTATCAAAATATGTAATATCAAATTATATAATAATATAATAAAAACAGAAAATAGAAAATAGAATTGAGAGAAAATCATATCATTGTTACACGACAGCTACTGCTTCCAATAACAACTGAAACAAAATATAGTTACGATTAAAAAATGTAAGATGGATTTAAATTTGATCGTACATTAAAAATTAAGAATTACCTCATGACCGTTTTAAACAAACAATATTAATCAGCAAAATACACTACTGAAAACTGGATCATTTTATATTTTTAAATAAGTTTCTGTAATATCATGAGAAGCATTTTATATAAAACAATGCACGGTATCACACTCTCCCTCGAAACTAGCGCACAATAAATGTATTTGGTGACCTTATATCCACCACAAAACTGGCTTGGATTCTCTATTTACACAGATGCAGCGGGCAGCACAACTCATAGCTTCTCTATATCTCACAAAATGTTACGTTTCCAACCCGTTTACCTGGCCAGCAAGAACAACACGCATCACTTCGAGATCTGTTTCTGACCACAGTTCCCGATGATTGTATAACTAATGCTGACAGCCCACTTTGGTACACTGATCATGCAGTGATAATGGTCGAAATCGCCCTAAACTCTAGACCAAAAACTGAAGACCAGTGCTCAAAAACAACGAGATATTATAAAAATGCTGACTGGGAAGCCATCAAAGATCTTATCAGAGATGCTCCATGGGGAAATAGTTTTTCTCTTCCTGCTGAACAGTGCGCAAATGAGACCACTGAATGGTTCAAAACGGCAATTGAAGCATATGTTCCTATGCGGAAATTTTATAGCAAGCTCCACTCTCTCCAATGGTTTACTTCTACTTGCGCAGCTGCCATTGCTCAAAGGGAGCATGCATACAGCAGATTTAACCGACATAAGTCCAGTTCAAACATACAGAAGTATATAGTAGCTAAAAGTAACGTTAAGAAAAAAATAGCGACAGCTAAGAGAGAATTTACGGAAACCACTAAAAAACGCATCGAAGCACAGAAAGTAGGAACTCGTGACTTCTGGAAAATCTACAACAGTGTAGTAAATAATGGGCAATCAACAATTCCCCCTCTAACTAACAATCACGAGGTTGTTTGCTCAGTAACCAAGAAAGCTAACATACTTGCCCGTCAGTTTGCCTCAAACACCACACTGGGCCCTCTAACCACCTCCTACCTGACTTTCCTTTGCGGACAGATTCCAGACTAGACGATCTGAAAATCACCTCTGCTCAGGTGCCTGCTATCATAAAAAAAACTTGACACTTCAAAAGCATTTGGACCCGATCTCATCCCAGTTATGCTATTTAAAAAGTGCTCAGCCGAAGTAGCTCCAGTCTTCTCCAAACTCTACAACAAATGCCTTAATGAATCTTATTTTTCAGGTTGTTGGAAATATGCTTCCGTGGTACCAGTATTCAAGAATTCTGGCAATAGAACTGACATCAAATTCTCGCCTCATTAGTCTCCTCCAACTTTTCGCCAAAATATTCGAGACCATAATTAACCGAACCCTATTCCATCACCTTACAGATGCTAAACTTCTGACTGACCAACAATATGGATTTAGACATGCCCGTTCCACCGCAGACATCCTAACTGTAATCTCTGAACTATATACCATTCACTGGACAAAGCGGGAAAGCGGGGGGGAGCAGAGCGGTAGCTCTAAATATATCTAAGGCTTTGGATAGGGTATGGCATGAGTGTCTCCTCAGGAAAATTAGATCATACGGTATTATTGGTAGAATACTTTACATAATTAAATCCTTCTTAGATAATAGAAAAATCCAGGTCCTCAACGGTCGTACATCTAAACAATACCTCTATTGTTCTTAATATTTATAAATGACCTCCCCGACAAAACTGCCTCTGAGATGGGTATATATGCTCATGAGACAACACTCTATAACAGGAACGACAGGAAAACAAATGAACACATATCTAAATGGCAGAAACACTAGCGGATGACCTCCAATCTGTAGTGGAATGGGGACAAAAATGCATGGTCACATTCAATGCCACCAAGACTAAACTGGTTTCCTTCAATAATTACAAGAAACCTTCTCTGCCACTAATAGCAATGATCAATGACTCTTTATCTCAAACATAGTCTTTATCTCAAACATCTTCGCCTAACTTTCACAGGAAACATGAGTTGGAACAATTATATTGAAGGTATTGTCAGGACCGCTGCGAAGGACGTAAGGTCTCTCTCCCGTGCTAGAAAACTACTAACACCCGAAAGTGTCCTGTACCTCTATAAGGCCACCATTCGCCTATGTATGGAGTATTACTGTCACATTTGGGCTGGTGCATCTTCTACTAGTCTCTCGCTCCTAGACAAGGTTCAAAAGACAGTCGCCAATCTGATAGGCCCATTAATTGGCATCTAAGCCTCTGTCCCATTAATGAAATATTGCATCCCTCTGCCTGTTCTACAAGTATTTTAATGGTGAATGCACTGGCGAACTGCAGACGCTGGTGCCCCTAGGACGTAGACACCCTCGACCAACCCGGCAGGCAGCTAAATACCACCCCCACACAGTAGAGATCCCTAGATGTAAAAGACTTTTCTACTCCAGTAGTTTTTCCCAGGACCGTTGGACGCTGCAATTCCATTCCAGGCCCTTGCTTCTCCAAATGTACTGACATGCAGGAGTTCAAGTGTAACGTGAACCGACATCTTGCTGCTCAAATCCCTACATAGTACGCCAGTAGTTGTAGCCCCTGATAGTAGCCCCCTACACCAAAATGGCAATTTGCCTTGTTTGGGGTGAAAATGTAATTTTAAAAAATTCTGCTAATTACCAATAAATGAAAGATAGTATAGGTAGTTTAGTAGTAAGTGAAAGATGAAGTAAGCTAATAGTTTGTTTGTTTGTTTGTTTGGTTTTTTTTTTAACTATTTACGATTATTTTGAATATAGATGTAATGAGATATTGAAGAAAAAATGTCCTCGGCGTGAAATATAATCTGACATATGTTAACATCCATCTGATAAACGAAACCACCTACTAGACATCTGCCCAAGACACATAAAATTTCTAAGGGAAAGCTGACGAAAGTTTATCTATAAGAGTAAAAAGTAAAGAGAAAAGTAATATTTTTATTTTCTTTGTTTTCATTTTAGGAAACCGAGCTTTTGCCCAGCAGTTTCTTGACAACGCAGTGCCAGACATATTATATGAGAAGACCCTGCTAAAAGATCACGCTCTTGTTGAAAGCCTCAAGAAAAATGGTGTTCAATACATGTCCTCCTTGAAAGTTAAAGAAATCGACACCCTGACAGACGAAGAGGGGATATCTAAAACCGTCGTTGATTCCTTCATAAACGACATCGTTGGTATGAATTGTATTTGGGATGCAAACATTTTAAAATGTTGTCAGTCAAAAGTTGCAAGCGAGAGCAGTAAGTTTCGCCTTAAATTCATTTCATTGGAAATTCAACGTTTTAAACCTATTAACACTAAAGCATGTTTTTGCTTTATTAAATCGACTAATACATTCCACAAGTCCCTTAACCTTCGGGGTCGTGGGGACGCTGCATTATTTCATGCAGCGTCTCTTGGGCGGCGAGCATCCCTCTACAAGCTCAACTAATTTACTCAGCTAATATATTATAGAATTGTGAACTTTATATAATACTAGCATGGGTGCCCGGCGTTGCCCTGCTGTTTTGAGCTGTAAGTTGATCAAAAGAAAAAGAGGTAGTAGGAAGGCAGGCTCGAACCCGTACCGCGAAGGAGAAAAAGAACGGGGAAAAACCAGAAATGACGTAGGTGTTAATTAAGGCTAGACAATCGAAAAGAGGGAATGGCTTTCAAAAATATTAGTGAAAAAAGCGACCTCTCCCTGTAGAACAGTGCGCAGTTGAGGGTGGATAAATTAATGTTTTTAGCCAATTTTTCGGTATTTGTCGTCTGAAGGGTCGAGCTTCAAAACAATATTGATCTTGTGAAAATCTGTCGCCTCTGTTGAAAGTTTTAGGCAGACACGCAAACATACATACATATATTTATATATTAGTTGATCAAATTTTCGACCCAAACCGATTAAAAGGCTTGTTCTATCTCTGAAGACCCTTTATGCAATATTTCAAATGTTTAGACCAGAAATTGTCTGAGTAATTTGGTAAAGACTTCAGCAGTCAAATTCTTTTTAACTTTTACCCCTATTATGACACAATAACATTTATTGTTTTGGACTCAAATTAAGTTATTATGTTAGATCCATGTCCAAGGAACATATATCTAAACTTTTAATTCTTTATACCCTACATTGACGGAGAGTTTGGTAGACTTCTCAATGGTCAAATCGTTTAACTTTGACTGGTTAACAGCCAAATTCCTGCACGAAAACAGATTACGAATGTTTTCCCAAATCTCAGTATCCTGTATATCAAATTTCGAGTCTTTAGACTGAAAATTGATAGAGTTATTGCGTAGGGAAACGCACACAAACAGACACACAGAGAAAGACAGACACTTCCAGTTTTATAGATATAGATTGAGTTGTTATTCGGATTTTCATGTTAGACTGTTGTATCTTGGTAAATTTTGTCTCTTATTTATGATGATGTCAACTTGGATTTGCTTCATTCGAAAACTCAAGGTTGCCATGAAAAATAAATTGTTTGCTGTAAAAAGCTGTTTCCCACGTTTATATCTTGCCTTCAAATTTCGTAAAAGAATTGTAATCGGAATCAATCCTGTGACACAAAGCAGAGATAAAAAATATTATTTTTGTCAGAATACACTTATTTATTTTCACTCTACCTAATTCGACACTTCCTAAAGTTAAATTTGTTTCTCAGTGTTGCTCTTTAATGTTGTTTAAATGTGAGGGCAATTTAGAAAACTTTCAAGTATTTAGGTATCTATGGATGAAACACTATGTCAAACGGTGTCTTTATCATTTCCCCAGCTGAAAGCAGAATCGGTAGGTTTTCGTTACAAGTAATTACGAATACTTTCCATTGATTCGAACCTGGTGTTTTGTCCCATGTAATCTTTGTCGACAATATTTAAGTTTGTCATGCAGCACATTGTTTAGCGTTGATTACTCGTTAGCGCCGAGCAATGACGTTCACAAAATATTGGATGACAATTAGTACACTTAGGTCCTAATCCTTTTCGCACTTACCCCGTGGATTGTAACGTTGTCCGGGAACGAACATGTTGTAGCCTCAGTCACAAAACTGACAAAGAATAGAAAAGAACTTCAACTTTCTTTTTTTTTACTGTACAAAAACATTTATTTTCTCATTCTCTCGTTACCGCTGTGACGTTTTTACATGATCGTTTTCTCGAACGTCCAGTCGAACGTCATCGGCGTTTGTAACGTGATCGTTTTCTCCGACGGGCTATCTTCTTTTTATAGACGCCTTGTTCTTCATTCCTCATCGGGGCGTCATTTCGATCACGGCTCGGTAATTGCATGTAGCTGTACGCGCTCTGTTACAGGATGTTTGCTTAGCGTTTTCGCTCCTCGGTCTTTCCCTCCTCCTTGACCATCGTTGACTATTAAGTGTGGTGCAAGTTGTTTTTTTTTGGGGGGGGGTGACTTAAAGTCATAGAGTTATTATTATTATTATTATTATTATTATTATTATTATTATTATTATTATTATTATTGCTAACTACTTGGTTGTAAGTTCGAAATGAGTAATCCAATTTACTTCACTCGCAAAGTTTGGTAACTTTCACATAGGCTTTCCTATACATACCCCACCCCCCTGTAAGTACCGGATTCTAAACACAATCGGTAAAAATAGAAAAGATGTGATAAAAAATAATCATACCACAGTGATTAATACAAATATATTTTTACAATCATAATAATACAACCATAATTACGTTGAGATCCCGATTTCCGTGAAATCACAAAGGTAAAGAGACATATGCCCGGCCAGTACTAAATGCCTGGTTATTTGTGAAGACCATCGGTTTTGAGTAAAAAGACAAAAAAAAAACAAAAAAAAAAAACAACTGTTTAAATTTAGATTAATCAACAATTTAATTGTATACAAAAAACACAGATATTATTTAAGCATAAATCACCGAACGATTGTTGACTTGCCGTAAACCCCCCAAATACGAATATATATAGTATTATTACTTATGTGAACGTGTGTTATTTATATTAATATTTGTTTTGTTTTTTCTTTTCCGTTCATCTTTTTCTCCGAAACTACTCGACTGATTTGTATAGACATTTTTTAGGAAAGGGAGTAGCGAACTAAGTGCCATGATATCTGTTTGATGCATCGTCACGGTTTAATAGGTAATAATAGGGATTAATAGATACAATATAAAAATAACAGGGGTGAGTGAATACATTAGCACCTCTACTCTAATTTTTTTCTTGGGAACTACTGGCCTGATCGGGCTGGACTTTTGTGTGAAACTTTACAATGAAACGGTGCAGCGAAATAAATATTATAGTATCCGTTTATGCATAGTTAAAGAGTAATAGGTATCACTATGGATTTGTATTTAATGCAACATTTAACGCAGATTTAATAATACTCAGCCATTTTGCCTTAAGCACGTCCAGTAAGTAAACTAGTTATACCTTTTACCAGTTTTAAGTCTTGCTCACTTATATTTTTAAAATTATTTCACATTCATTTCACATTTTTTCTTTAATAAATAATAGCATGCCTTTTTGCTGAATTCCTGAATGAGAGAATTATACTGTCTCGTCACATTGGCGGCAAAATATTGTGGACAAAGTTTTTCCGTAAGTATTTGTTTTTTTACTTGTTTTTTTATAAGCCAATCGTACATATTGAGTTATCTAACCAGAGTTTTACTCCATATTAATTAAAGGTATAAAAGTAAGAGGGATTTTCAGACCTAAATCCAAAATATGTACTAAAGGAACTAGAACAGTAATTTTTATTCACAAGGAAACACCTTTATAATTAAAAAAAATATATATATATATCATACAGTAAAACCCCGGGATACGGTAGCCCTAGAATACGTTTTTTGAAGGTTACAATGTGGAATACGACGTTTTTTCTGCGCCCCGATTACGGTATTTGCCTCGCCTTACGGTGTTTTTTTATAACGTTATTAGATTATATACATGTGTATTATATAATTTTTGATTTAAGGGTTCTACTGTAATATAACAGAGCGCATATGAGCGCTTATTAAGATATCAGCAACAGCCGAACCTGGATGGCATACGATTATATAAGCAGTAGTGATGGGACGATTCCCATATTTTTCCGGATCCGAAACAATTACCGATTCCATGCTAAATTCCCGATTCCGATACAATTACCGATTCCGATTCTGATTCTTTATAAATATGTAATTATTTAAACTATAAGATTGTTATTTTCCCCGATTTTCTTTTAGAAAAAAAACATGTTAAATATGCAGATATTTTCCTAAACGTCCAAATGCACTTCTGGAGGTTGATCTATCGATTTTAGCTTTACTGGACATTTAAAACCAATAAATATTTATTATTTTATCATCATCACCAGCAATGGAAGATTACTTTAAACAAAATCAAATAAAAAAAAGAGAATTAAAAGAATCGTTTTGGCATCCAAACATAGGCATCGATTTTTCCGATTCCGATACCAATTATGATACCGATTCCGATGCCCCCCAAATTGTCCGATGTTTTCTGATTCCCGATTCCGATTCCGATTCCGATTAATCGTCCCAACACTAATTAGCAGCAGTAGTTGCCTTCGAACATTATGCAAACTAGTAAGTGGCTCGGGCTTGCATCTGAAAAAAGAAAAAAAAGACACCATGTGGTCGGGAGAAAGAAAGTCGACATCGAATTCGATGGGTGTGTAAAGTAAAAGCGCGAATGGACTGGCTCTGGCCTGCGTGCGATAGGAAGAAATAGACACTTGTACCGAGTTAGATGTACGTGTGGCAGCAAGAGATGCTAAGTAGTGTTGAAACGAAAGAGTAATGGTAATATATGCCTTTGTTAAAACAGAAAAAAATGCCGACCCGAATTTATTTTTGTTTGTTTGTTTGTTCATTTCCGACGGTGCTGGACGGTGTGGGGGTCCGAGAGAGTTTTAAACTCTAACGAATACGGTTTGTTTTTAAGGGCAAACCAATTTCCATTTCTTAAGTTGATAAATCAATTTTTGTTTTAATAACGTTGTTCCATATTATTAGCAATGTAATTATGTTTCATTATAATCTATTCCGTACAAAACTTGGTTAGGTCCGGCAATTTGGTAATATAAAATAAGGAAAATTCAGCAAGTAAGGTCAAGCAAATTTTTACTGTGTCATTAACAATTAAATAATCTTTCTTACAATTACACTTGTATTTATTTTTTTCTATCAGTTAAAGAATTGCCTGATGTTTAAAAGTGAAAATAAGAGATTAAAACACTGCACTTCGGACCATGTGGCTTGTGTACAGCTCATGTGTTAATTAAAGTACAAGATGACACACGTTTTACATTGAAGGTTTGGACAGAATTGTTGCATTATGCTGAAACATTAGTAGACACTTTCACGAGTGCTAGAAGGTGGAACGTAATATTTGAGAAATCACACACACTATAACAGAAGTAGGTCTAAAAATAATAGGCGTAATCTCTGCGTAAGCTTAAAAAGTAGATAGCGTAGAAGTTTTCATGCCAAATTCGTAAGAGTTATTTATTTAAGCATTGGCGTAGCAGACAAGGAAAATGCATATATAGCGAATAGATAAAGTCCTTTTCGAAAAAAAATTGATGGAGTTCTGTTGCCACACCTGGGCAGGAACTACTACAAGCAGCTTATCCTGTCTTGGCAGAGTTCAAAATAGACTTCGTAGCTTAGTGGGGGATGCCCTTTTCTCTTCCCTGCAACCTCTTTCCCACAGAAGAGACGTTGCAAGCCAGTCTCTGCTTTATCGCTATTTTCATGGCAAGTGCTCGTCTGAGCTTTAATATATGCCCCCCTCGCCAAACTTTCACGAAAAACAATCGCCTAGCCAAAACCACTATCAATAATTTCCCACACCTTTTATCTTTGCCTAAACCTAAACGTACATTCCATAAACAAAAGTTCTTTCTTATAACTGCACGCTTGTGGAATTCTTTCCCGATTGACTGCTTTCCAGCTGACTACAATCTTATTGTCTTCAAGTCCAACTGAAACAAGTTCTTGATGAACCGCCCCTTTAAGTAATTAAATTTACAAAATATCCAATACTTATGATTACTACGCTATAATCCCATAAATAATGTATACCCATAAACTCTTAATCGCGAGTGGCCTTCGGGTTTTGATAATTGATGACGCCTTTGTAAACAAAACACAGAAAGTATAAGTGCACGTTTACTGCATGGGTATACTATGAAAAACAGTAATACTTAAGGACTTTTGTTTGTAGAGAGATTGAAGAGTAGAACCAGTTTTTAAAATATATTTTAAAATACCAGTTTGTGTCATACTCAAATGTTAGCGAGCGAGGTGGATGTAATACCGTACTCCTCAAATTAGTGTACATGGCTGTCACCTCAGGAGGACGCCTTTTCTGAAGACACTACACAAGATAGCCCGCAAACAGTTTGCTGAAGGCATGTCAACAAAACCCATAGATTACGGGAACCATATCCTATGGTCAGATAAGACGAAGTTTCATTTGTTTTGTTCTGATGGCCTAAAGCATGTGTGGCGACGACAAGTTGAGGAGTACAAAGATAAGTGTGTCATGCCTACAGTCAAGCATGGTGAGTGAATGTCTTGGTCTTGAGCTGCATGAGTGCTGTGGGTATTGGAGAGTTACAATTCATTAAAGGAAACATGAAATCCAACATGTACTGTCAAATACTGCAGCAGAGCATGATCCTCTCCCTCCAGAAATAGGTTCGCAGAGCAGTGTTCAAGCATGACAATGGCCCAAAACACACATCCAAGACAACAACTGCTTTACTGAAGACAGTGAGGGTAAAAGTGATGGACTGACCAAGCATGACCCCAGACTTGAACCCAATAGACCATATTTTGGGCAGGCATCCCCAAGCATAAGGTAGAGGTGCGCAAAGTCTAAAATATCCGCCGGCTCCACAACGTCGGAATTGAAGATTGGGAGAGTATTCCAGTGGCTACATGTGAAGCTCTGGTAAATTCGAGGCCCAGAAAAGTAAAGGAAGGTTTGGATAATGATAGTGGCTTCACAAAATGTTAAGAGTTGACATGTTGTATGTTAATATTGACAACTTTTCGTAAGAGGTGTACTCACTTTTGTGTCCAGGGATTTAGTTTTAATAGCTATATTTTGAGGGGAAATAAATTAACTCTATTATATATGCTGTAGATAAAATACTTTACATTGTGTCAAAAAATCATATATTCAGTATTGTCCCATTAAGAGATATACTTAAATATATTTGAGGAAATGTGATAAAAATAGCCAAAAGTTTAAAAAAACATTGAATTTAAACGAAGTTGTATATAGTGCTTAATTAAAATAGCATTATATTATTTTATTCAATTTAGGAAAACAAAATAAACATAAGTCGCTAAAACATATCTGCTGTTTCAGTTTTAAAGGGCATCGTCGGACAAAAAATACAGCCTTTTTATTACTTGGAGTCAAACAGAAGTATATAGTGATCTGACGGTGATTTTAAGATTGGAACAATAAATTTATTGTAGCGACTTATGATAATTTTGTGTTTACATGAATGAAATCATATGCATATATATACATATATATATAAATATAAATATATAATACATGCACATATATATATATATATATATATATATATATATATATATATATATATATATATATATATATATATAATATATATAATACATACAGGTCCTGGATATGACCTTAAACTATATCCAGTGGTGAGGTCCCAGCTTGCGGGTTTTGGGGAGTGTGGAGCCACCCTTTAATTACCATTGCTCCCAAGTCCACTCTGACCCGGAGTGGTAGTACTTGTTAGGGTCCCAGCTATGGGTTAAGTAGAAACCGACTGAAAACAATAAATATATTCTATTAAAAAAATTTCTTCAAAATCTTTGGATTCGGCATTATATAACCTGAAAAGGGTTGATATGCCGTAACACAAAAACAAAAAATCAACCATAATACATACAGCAGATTATGAGTAAATATTTGTTAATTTAATACAGTTTACAATAGTTATATGGAAAAAGTTATTCGAGAAGTTTTTTTTTTAAATTTGAATGGAATAATTATATTGAAATCATAAATTATGAAATTAATTTTGAAAATTCTCTTATCTTAATTACAAGAAGCAGAAGACGAAGATCAAGGTGAGACAACTATACGTGAGGATAAGATCACAGCGACTGTTACAAGGAAACACTGTTCATTGAAAGGATTGGAGGTTGAGTGCTGGATAATTCTGAAGGTCAAAAAATCATACAAAGGTATATGTAAAGAAGTTACTACGCATAGCACTACTTATATGATGTATTTTTAATACTTTATTCAGATTATGAAGAAAAGATGTTCAACATCACCTTAGCGTATTAGTTCCTATCACAAATAATAGTTGCAAGCTCACTCTAAGGTCCGGTTTTACCATTATGTTCACTTCCGGATTTAAAATTTTAGGCAAAGTACGAATCCACTAATATTTGACATGGACTGAATAGTGTTACTAAAGTTGTTCTATTAAGATAGCTTGTCTCTGTATAGCAAAAATTCTCAAGGCACATAGACATCCCCTTATTGATGTGATAAAATTAGGAAAATAGAGATAAACATCGTGCAACTTAAAGCTGAATTTAAAATTAACGAGGCTGTGGAACAATGGGTGAAGAAAACCTCTAGAGGAGCCTTGAGCTCCGCGCGAGCTTCATGCCAAACACACATCTCAATGAATGCACATTTTTAAAGCTTGACGCTCTCAGCACACCCATATTAACAACTGTTTATAGAATTCAGTTATGTCAAAATCATACGGGATTGCAGGTTCCTAAAAGATCAGCCTTAAATGCTGGAAAAGGAATCTATATATCTATCAAAATGAAAATGTTTTGTGTGTGTGTGTGTGTGTGTGTGTGTGTGTGTGTGTGTGTGTGTGTACATTTCCCTACGAAATAACTCTGTCAATTTACGGTCTGGAGACTCGAGATTTGATATAAGTAGTATTGAGATTTGGGAAATCTTTTTATTCGTGTTTCGATCAGAAATTTGGCTGTCAAGTGGTCAAAGTTAAACGATTTGACCTTTGAAAACTCTACCGAATTCCTCCGCCCATTTGGGTCTAAAGACTTGAAATTTTAGATGTAGGTAACTTGAACATGGGTAAAACTTTGTATTTTGAGTTGAGATCAAAATAATAAATGTTAAAGGGTGTAAATTTGGGTCAAAGTATTAAAAGATTGACCTCTGCGGTCTTTAGGAAATTACTCAGAACAATTTTGGTCTAATCATTTGAAATCTTAGCCCACAAAGCCGGGCTGGACTGCTAGTTTAAAATAAAAACAAAACCTGTGTGTTAAAGTATCTCTCCTTCTCTCTCTCTCTCTCTCTCTCTCTCTTTCTTTCTTTTATAATGTTTCTCACTTTTTCAATGAGTAAAGAGTGGAGAATTAAATTATATTGATAGATACAGGTATAGTCGAAATTTCTGCTGCCCACGATCGATATGTCTCTGCAGTCGGCGAATCTAAAATGATCCTCAAATATCGAATAAATAATTTAACATTTTTATAATCAAAGATGGCTTCTTTGCTTATTTTATACAGCTTTCAACTTTAGTAAACGGTCTCTGCCATCGAGGACGATAAAATGTCGCCGGCCAAGAACACCCGAGATGTCCAAATATAGCCGACGTCAAGTCAACCCAAATCACTTTAGTGGTTCTATCGTGCCTATCGTTATAACATTTATTCCCTTGGGGAGCTAATTGCCGTGCCAGTACAAAACAACAGTCCGAGAAACGTCTACAGGAAAAAACAAAGTAACTCTCTTCGGGTTCACGACCTATTTTAGCGTAAAGGCGGGATTCAAATTTAAAATGTTATTAATTCAAATATATATATATATATATATATATATATATATATATATATATATTAATATATATATATGTATGTGTGTGTGCGTGTGTGTGTGTGTATTTGTTTATTAACAACCGAACAATATAATCCCTTTATGATAAGTAAAAATTAATCATTGAATAGATGACCCTCGACTTAGTATATTGTGCGATATAAGGAGAAGAAAGTAGGCATTATATTAGTGCATTTTTTATGCATTTTGTGATGTAATTTTATTATATTGTATTGCCCTAACGAACCTCCCAGATTGTATTAGGTGTCATTTCCTAGAAAAAGAAAGTGTCTTTGCAATTAACTCTCGTCTGTTGCCCAAATTAAAATGATTTCCTGAAGCCTACATCATCATAGTTTTCAAATATATTGTCGAGTTATACTTGTTTTATATATATATATATATATATATATATATATATATATATATATATATATATATAAAACAATATTTCCTTCATCCAATCAATGATGTTTAATCTTTTCTTGAAATATTCCTCATACTTTAACTTAAAACGTGTTCTTCCCATAAAAGCCTTTGTCTTTGCCCTTATCTTAATAATTAACAATTCAAAATAAAAACTTTGCAAAAATGTGGAATAGACTACATATAGGAGGGCCACAATTTTAGGTTGAATTTAAAATTTAACTAGTGAACGAAATTTCAATTTAAAATAGATTTCTCTGTTAGCGAACAAACAACACAATCTACTTACATATCCTTTGATTTCTTGTAAGATGCTTTTAATCGAGAACCTTTCTGTTTACAGACCCAGTTAAATTTACAAAACGAAAATAAAAACCCCAATTAGATTATCTCGACATGTTCTCTCTCTCTCTCTCTCTCCCTCTCTCTATGTCTTCCGTTATTGTCTGTCTCTATCTCTCCCACTTTTTCACATACCTCTCTATCTCTCTCTACGAACAACCTAATAGTTCTTTTGTTCGTTGGAAGCACATCATATGTTGACTGTGTCGTCGTTACATAAGTATTTTTTTCATCAGTATTTTTTTTCTTTATTATATTGCAGTTTCCTTTAAAGCAAAACTTGAACTTCCTGCTCTTCTGAAATTATCAGTTTCGATCAACGGACGTGTATACTGGTCCCACGAATCTGGTAAGTTAAAAAAATTACAAAAAGCAAATAAGAAGATAATTTAGAATATTACAGGTACGAATTGGGAGAAAACGAACGCAACGGAAGAATAGGCATATACCATTCAATATGTACTGTTTTGTTGTGTTTTTGCGAATAGTCATATGAAAGTGACGAAGATTTGTAATAGGAGCACAGTAGTTTTTTTTTTCGGGGTTTTAAATTAGGAATGTATTGGGATTTTGAAAGTAAGGATAATCATTGACATAAGTCCTTACATTTAAACTGTTGAGGACAGATTAAGAGATAAATAAAACGAGCGTGTATATACAATAAAAAATCTTTTATTGGGCAACTAATAAAAATGAGGTGCAACACAAAATAGTGACTGTTTAGCATGTGGTGGCTTCGTGAATAGATGATTTTGAGATAGCTTTGAATTATTATTATAACTAACATCACCTTGGTTTAA
Source organism: Euprymna scolopes (assembly GCF_053919585.1). Lineage (NCBI taxonomy): Eukaryota > Metazoa > Mollusca > Cephalopoda > Sepiida > Sepiolidae > Euprymna > Euprymna scolopes. The sequence continues at coordinate 824,954 of NW_027633435.1, forward strand.
AAATGGAAATAAGTTTTCATTTAACCTATAAGCTATTTCCCTTTAATCTATGAGATTTTATTTCTCTGTTTCAATTTCATAGATAAAGATTACTATAGCTTTTGCTTTTAAAAATCCAAGATATAATCAACTTTCAGGGAAATCACAACAACTTAGGATATTTGGCATACCTTAAGTAGTATGTGTCTAAAACCTTCGCACGGCAATATATTTTTACTCGCTTGGTATACACAGCTAGTAGATATATATTCATATTACAAAGTTATATATATATATATATATATATATATATATATATATATGTATATATATATATGTGTGTGTGTGTGTGTGTGTGTTCATTTGGGTCTTCGCGTGTGTGTTTATGTTTATTTAGTGCTCTTTCAATATGTGATCTACCGATTTAATAGAGTCCAGGTTAATTGTGTTGGATTACAATTAGTAAAGGGATCCTCAGAATTCGGTAGATCAAATATTAGCAGATTATTTTGTATAGTATACATTTAATTTCTCAAAACTTATATCATAACTGCATTTTAAAATAAATGTATATCAGTAATGGCATGCATATATGAGAAGTATTATTTTCATATATCTGTGATTATCATCAAATATTATGGAAATTATTTTCTGTGTTTACAGGTGTATGTACCGAGGTTGTTAGCCGGGTAATAATTTTATTAAGGGGAATTTAGGAGGAGAATTTTGAAAGACACTATTCATTTTGTATAAAAATATATATATATATATATCGGATTTGCGGGATATATTCTGCTGTTATTTCCGATAAAATTATTAACAGTGTGTGTGTGTGTGTGTGTGTGTGGGTGTGTGTATGTGTGTGTGTGTGTGTGTGTGTATGTGTGTCTGTGCGTTTGTGTGTGCGATCTTTAAATTTTCAAAGATCCAAATAGGTTTGAAGTTGTTTTCTTCCTAATCTGAAAGGGTGTTTATGCCTTAATTATCGATGGTTAGATATGTATATCTATGTAGATGTACGGCAACTATTCAATTTTTTATTATAATGATTAGTGAGAAGCCGTAAAAGGAGCCCATTGATACCTCCAGGCCGGAACCTATTAAAGTGGATTCTATTTTGCAATCCTTTCAAAATGAACAGAGAGTTTTTTTTTCTTACATGGAAGTCACCACTTACCTGGGCCCGGAGGCCACTCGAGGATAAGGGTTATTGCGTGTACAGTAATCAATGGGATAATATCGTAGTAATCGTTAGTAATGGAGATTTGAAAAATTGGATTACTTATGGGGGCGGTTTATCAGGAATTTGTTTATGTTGGACTTGAAAACATCCAAGTTGTAGTCAAGTGGGAAACATGGAAACGGAAGAGAGTTCCGCAGGGGTGCAGTTCTAAGAAATAAGCCTTTTTTAATGGAAAAATAAAGAGTGGGGGAAATTATCGACAGTGGTTTCAGCTAGACGTGTGTTTTTCATGAAAGATTGACGAGGCGAGCAAAGATTAGAGCTCAGACGAGCACTTGCCATGGAAATAACGATAGAACAAAGACAGTTTCGCAACGTCTCTTCTGTGAGATGGAGATTGCAGGGAAGAGAAAGTGGAATCTCCCACTAAGCTACGAAGTCTATTTTGTACTCTGTCAAGGCAGGATAAGCTGTTTTTAGCAGTTCTTGCCCAGATGTGTCAGCAGTACTCCATCCTTGGACGTACTTGGCTTAGAGATTTGCATAAGCAGTGAGATATCTACTGGAGCAGTAAAAGGATTCCGACATTTTTCCAGTGACCTTGGCAACAGATTTGGTGTACGTGTTCCATTTCAGATCAGGAGTAAAGGTCAAGCCCAGAAGCTTGTCAAAACATGGAGCCTCCCCAAGACGAGAGCCATCCATTTCAATTGATGTCAGATGTGGATCAGAGCGTTGATGATGTAAATATAGAAGCTTGATTTTAGATGTATTACAAGTAACCAGACACCTTTTCCCCCGTTGTATCACGCACTAAAGATCAGTGGAGAGATAATCGGAGAGAACTTTGTCATTTACAACTTTTGATGTGTTGCCATAGATGGTAGCGTCATCAGCATAAATGTCAACGAATGATCTAGGCATGTGTGTTTGGAAGATTATTAATGTAGATCAGTAAGACAGTTGGGCCCAGAATGGACGCCTGAGGGACTTCAGCATTAATACTGTGGGCTTCTAATTTCTGCCCATCCACCACTACTCTTATGAGTTGAAAGATAGAGGCAAATAATTACTTAATGATTAGAATAGAAAACTGTACTCCTATTGATAAGAAGACTTGATTAAGTTATGAAGAATCCAACCTTTGTCTGATATCTCAAAGACTCTAAACATTAAACGTTGGACACTCACAATATTTTACTCGTCCATCCACGTACAAATATAAAACTGACTTGATTTACGTGGATTCAAGAATTTTATTAGTAAGTCGTTCGTAATAAAGAGATTTTATGTAAAAGTAGAGAATAGTTATATTTCTAGTGATTATATTGAAAAGCTAATGCCTGGGGGTTTTCGTGTAAAAATTTAGAGTTAACGCTTTCTTTATTTTTACTTTTTGTTACCTACTTTTACCAAATTTCTTTTCCTGCTTTAGAAATGTAAACAAGTATACGTGTTAGTTTAGAACGAAATCGCGTTTTGAGATAATTAAACATCCCGTTTTGAGATAATTAAAAATCCCATTTTGAGATAATTAAAAATCCCGTTTTGAGATAATTAAAAATCCCGTTTTGAGATAATTAAAAATCCCATTTTGAGATAATTAAAAATCCCATTTTGAGATAATTAAAAATCCCGTTTTGAGATAATTAAAAATCCCGTTTTGACATAATTAAAAATCCCATTTTGAGATAATTAAAAATCGCGTTTTGAGATAATTAAAAATCCCATTTAGAGATAATTAAAAATCCCATTTTGAGATAATTAAAAATCCCATTTTGAGATAATTAAAAATCCCGTTTTGACATAATTATAAATCCCATTTTGAGATAATTAAAAATCGCGTTTTGAGATAATTAAAAATCCCGTTTTGAGATAATTAAAAATCCCATTTTGAGATAATTAAAAATCCCGTTTTAACATAATTAAAAAAAACTATCAGCACGTTTATTTTTCCGGGTACTCACCGAAATATGTTCAAAGTTTTGACTCCTAAGACACACATGGAGACATACAATATTAAGCACTGGCTGAGTAAATTCTCTAAAACATAAACGTATGTTTTACCAATTTTTTTCATCGTAGGAATCAAAGATAGAAGAAAAACTACAAAGAAGAAGTTTAATATGCAATGATAAAGTATAAAGGAATATATATATATATATATATATATATATATATATATATATATATATTGGTTAGGTCAAGAAAGTCTGTTTGTTCATAATTTGAAATTTATTCGTCAGCCTATTATAATCGTCTTATATTCCTCTTCTTCAAATTCATATTTAGTGTTGCGATAGTGTTGCGGTCAAGTGTAATACGCCTCCAGACAGAGGGGGGGTCTCCACTTTTGCTCTCATTTCAAGACTTGAATTAAAAGACGAATCAGAACTCTACTAACATCTAATACTATTTTCTATATAAAATGAACAAAAAGGGGAGAAACACCTCTCATGTTGTGTAATTAAGGGATTTATCAGAAATCGTTTGATATATTCCAAAGTAAAGATTTTGTAGGCGGAAACGCTCCCCGTGCTGACTGGACAATAATAACTGACAATACCAAATGAAAATTTAAGTAAAGCTTAAATAAAACAAGATTTTCGGTTGAAAACTATATAAATCACATTAAAAAAAATATTTCCAAAGCGAATTAAGTGAATATTTATTTAAAAAAAAAACAGAATAATTAGATAACCCAATTTATTTTAGCAGTTTGAAAAAAATTAATTATTGTGTATTATCTCGTAGCAAGTAAGCTTCAGAACAAACGCTTGCGTCCACGTATTAAAGAAAATGTTTAAAAAAGACATAATTGCAACCAATTAATCATTTATACCAAGAATTGTAACTGAATTCACTGTCACGAATTGTATTTGTAAATGATGCTTTTTTTTCTTTCTCTAATTATTATGCTTTGATATTTGTATGTATTATGTTATATTATTTGTTATATTATTTGTTAAAATAAATTTCCGTTTCAAAGTTTATTAATCAAGTATTTTATAATATGCTTTCTTAAACAGGTATTAGAAAGAACAAGGCTGATCTGTGTATAAAAGGAAAGATCTGCTTCAAGATTACATGGACACGTCTTCCCAAGTCCGGCTTTAAAATTTGCTTTAAGGTCACCAAATTGTTTGGAATGAAAATTGGCATAGCACCGCTATGTACTCGGATAGGAAATAATGTGGATGGAATTCCGACTAGCACAAAGGACCCAAATTTGCCTCAAGATAGTAACAAACAAAACAATAACTTGCTGTTAAGTAACTATCCGTATGAAAATAGAGTGCTCGGGTTTGAATAAAT